>NW_026991229.1:0-131871 GCF_036250125.1 Pseudopipra pipra
AGACATTTTAGTGGATGGCCCATAGACTGTGGGAGTGATATACGTGAGTATATATCAAAAGACAGGAAGGGTGATAGTGACTAATTGGGATTTATTGGAAAGTACGGGACTGGGGCATGATGTACATGGTATAAAGTAAGGGGTGGATATTGTCCCAGTTTTGGAAGGGATAGAGTTAATTTTGTTCCTTCTAGCTGGTTCCTTCTAGTACTGTGTTTTGGATTTAGTATGAGGATAATTATGAGACTACACTGATGTTTTTGTTGTTACTAAGTGGTGTTTACACTAAGTCAAGGAGTTTTTAGCTTCTCATGCTGTCAGGTCAGCAAGAAGTATGGGATTACACAAGAAGTCAGGAAGGGATACAGCCAAAGAGATATTTTATACCATATGACATCATGTTCAGCATATAAACTAGGAGTAAAGTGGCTTGGGGGCTGCCTCTCAGGAATAGGCTGAGCATGGCCTGTATCAGGAACAGTGTGGCCAACAGGACCAGGGAAGTGATTCCTCCCCTGTACTCAGCACTGGTGAGGCCACACCTCGGTACTGTGTCCAGTTCTGGGCCACTCAGTTCAGGAAGGATATTGAGGTGCTGGAGCAGGTCCAGAGAAGGGCAACGAGGCTGGTGAAGGGACTTGAGCACAAGTCCTATGAGGAGAGGCTGAGGGAGCTGGGGCTGTTTAGCCTGGAGAAGAGGAGGATCAGGGGAGACCTCATCACTCTCTACAGCTCCCTGAAAGGAGGTTGGAGCCAGGTGGGGGTTGGTCTCTTCTCCCAGGCAACAATGAATAAGACAAGAGGGTATGGTCTTAAGGTCTGCCAGGGGAGGTTTAGGTTAGATATCAGGAAGAAATTCTTTACAGAAAGGGTAATCAGACATTGGAATGGGCTGCCCAGGGAGGTTTTTAAGCTGAGACTGGATGTGGCACTAAGTGTCATTGTCTAGTAACCACAGTGGTAGTGGATCAAGAGTTGGACTTGATGATCTCAGAAGTCCCTTCCAACTTGGCTGATTCTATGATTCTGTGATTCTATGATCATTTAGTTGATGGTGAGCAGTTGTTTTTCATTAGCAACATTTGTTTTTCATGAGTTTTAACTTTCTCTCCCTTTGTTATACTTTTCATTACAAATTGTTGTTGTTGTCATAGTTGTTATTATTATTATTATTATTTTTAAATTATCAGACTTTTCTTTCCTCAACCCACAAGTTTTCTTTTTAAGCTTTCTGCTTCTCGCTACCATCCTGTTGTGTGGGAGTGAGTGAGCAGCTGTATGGTGCTTAGTTACTGGCTAGGGTTAACCTGTGACAGTGTTAAACAGGGTTAGATGCACTCTAATATTTGGCTTACACCTTTATTAGAAATACTATCTGTCTCCAAACACCCTTAGTGACAATATACTCCCTTCCCTCAATCTTTCAGATGAGAAAAGAAAAAAAGCTTATCCACAAATATTTTTCATATGTAATCCTTTTTAAGGGGTCCTCCATTTCTTTACAGGGGTATGTGGGCTGCATTACAAAGCTTTCCCACTGTGCACATCTTCATTTGAAAAAGCTTTATTTGTCAGATTTTACTACATCATTAAATGTCTGTAAATACAAGTACTAAGGGCCATTTGTCTGAACTAAGGAGTTCTAATGTTAGCAATGTGATGAAGAGAGACAAAGTGCCATCTAGTGAAAGTAATAATTTAACATAAAGAAAAGGTTAAGATCTTACTGAAGATTAGTTTGACAGTGTTAATTTCCAGATGTGGGTGAATATAGCTGGTGTTTTATTAAGATAATATCACAATGTATGCAGCAAGGCAATTATTACAATTATTCAAATCTATGAATACTCCATGAATTTTTGCAGGTTTTTTTAAGGGAAAAAAACTCCATATTTAATCCTGTTTATGTGTTAAAAGTGAATCATGGTTAAGTTGTGCTGAAAGTGCTGTGGTTATCCTGTAAGATATTTCCCTTCTGAGACACCAACACTTCAGTACAACACAGAGCCTGTGTGGCATCAGTACAACGTGAGTACTATGCAGGACTGAACTGTTGAAGTCAATTAGCAATCAACATGCTTTCCAGAAGAACAAGGTAAATTACATTGGGAACTTCTACCTCTCTCTATCATCTGGTTTGAATGTATTCTTCTACACAAATTGCATAGTGCAGTTTCTCTGAAGTCATTAATGATCTGAATCATTGCATTTGACGTATTTCCCCATGGTAAATAAAAGAAACTTTTTTAAGAAATAGAAAAGATATACTGAGTCACTGTGAAGAAATTTGAGCTAACTAAATCTCAGAGTAAAGGTAATCCGAGACATTATACCACTAGGCAAATCAAAGATTACCCTTTGATTTTCAAACACTGAAGAATGACAAAAGTTTGCCTTAGATTACAGATATACAGTACACAAAGTATATTTAATCCAAGAATTTATATAACCATCAATATGCATGCTTTTATGGGAATATTGTTTTCAGAGGGAAACCAAAGAAAAATGTTAAGTTTGCGTCCTTCTGTCATTCATCCTAAATTCCTGATTGTTTTACAGTATTTAATTACTCTGTATCACTGTGCCTTCTAATCGTAGTGCTTCTCTGTAGTCCTTCAACTATTAAAAAAAAGGCAAAACACTTCAGCATCCCAGTCTGAGTGTTGTGAATATCTCTTCATTGGGGTAAATGAAACAGGCTGGGGAAATATGATCATGGTTTTGTTATTGTATCCTATTCAATGTTAAGCATATTACTAACAGTTCAAAGTTCAACCTTCCTCAAACTGCTTATAACCAGAATAGTTGATGCACCTATGTTTATAAATACACATTCCTAGTACATATATGAAATTACCAGCAGCAGAGTTAATGTGGCAAAAATTGCCTGCATGTAAAATCATTTGCAAATCTTCCTGCCTGTCACCTTCATCCAAATTTCAGAATTGAACCTGACCCCCTGAGTCAATACTACTAGTATTTCTCATCTCTGAAAATACATTTGATAACTTGATATCCTGAGAGAAGGAATCTGAAAAAAAAGTTCCTTTTTCCTTGTGTATGTGAAAGATTAAATCAAAGACTTTGAAGTGATCTCAATTACACAACGTTGGCACCTCTTGCTTAATTTCCCTGGACCTTTACTATTTAATTTGTATCAAATACATTGCTGCATTATTTAGATTATCATGCCTTTCTTTTAACTGGCTTGTTGTTTTACCAGTGTTACTTCCCATTCTCATGATAAACTTACTTTACCTAATTAAAAGTTACTTTATTGTTAATTTGGTATCCCTTTATCTGCAAGTCTCCTGCTAAATCTGAAAGGGTTCATAAATACTATGTAAATCTACATCATAATCAACTACTGTGCCTTTAATGTCTTGACAAAAAGAAAGCCCCTTTCTATAAATTTATTTAGGATTCATAGCGCTGGGATCTGAAAGGATTTGAAAAGCAGAGTAGGTACTGTAAGCAAAGAGTTGCTAAAACCACAGCAGGAAGGATTTGGAATGGTTCTGTGAATGGGAATAGTAGATAGGAAAATTAAAGCTGACCACTAAAAAAAAAAAAATGATACAGAGACAATGGGGTGAAACAATCCCATTTCCACTGTTCCTAGGATGTATCCTGTTAATGCATCCCAGGACACTTGTGTCCCCCGGCAGGTTGGAGCAATAATAAAGGAACAGTGCCAAGCCTGATAGTTCATATATTAGTTTATTCTACCTGCCAGCTAAGCACAAAAAAGAAACAGAACCTGACACTTTGGGGTTAGCTGATTTATTTAAATTCTTCTCTACTTCTATCTTTGTATTATTTTATTTTTAGTTCCCTCTTAGCATTACTTTTGAATAAGAAGTTCCAAGTATGCTTAATCATTGAGAAGTGCCTGACAGTTTCTATAAAAGCAGTAACATTTTCTTTTATTGTAGCTTATGTTGCAGAAAGAGTAGACTTAGAAGCAATAAATACTGAAGCTCAAGGAGAAGACTGAGGATTAATTTCTTTGAATGATTTCTACATACGCTATAGTGTTTTGGTACATAACACTAATCTCTCAATGTTTTATACAATACAGCTGGCAGTAAATCTTCTTACTTGTTGTAGCATATATTGCTAATTAAATCGTTCTATCCTGCCCAAATTTCCTTTTAGGTGTTTGCCTATGTTTCCTAATTTTCTGCTTACACATTGAATCAGTGATTTATCCCATATTTCCCCTTTCTGATGCAAATAAAAGTAAGCAGAGCCAGGAAAAAACAAAGCAAAACAAAACAATAATAGTTGAATATTGTCTGCTATGGAAAAACAGTGGGGAAAGAAGAGCATATCATCAATAGAGACATCAAGCCTCAAACTCAGACCTGAGCTCTACTCCAGCATATCATATAACTTTATGTCAGGAAAGTCTCAGTGTCCTGTATACTATATATACTGTCTCTGTTTGCCTTGTAGGATAAGGATCTAATATCTAGTTATTGCAAATAAGAATACTCACATCTTTCATATAGAAACTTAAAATCCTAAGTTATTGAAATGGTAGAACACCTAGAATTTAGTGTGGTAAATTTGCTCTTCTTGAGTAATCTTCAGTTCTGTGAGTATACTTTAGAATGTCAGTAAAATTGGCTGGATTTAAAACCTTGTCAGATACAAATTTAGGACAACTTAACTATGGCACATAATTTCTCTGCAAAGTTATTGAAAAAAACACCACTCCACAAAAAATCTAATAGGTAAAAATCTGAAATAATACACTGGAAGGGGTTTTAAAATTCTTTAGAGAAATATATGTGCATAATCTATATTCAGTAAGACACATGTCCATATATTTTTACATGCATTTTCTTTATAATAAAAAAGTCAATGTATTCCCAATATTTATACACTTGATCTGAAAATGTAAGTCTTTTGTAAGCAGAAAAATGGTCAAAATACTAGTTGATGGTTTGAAAACACAAGTCTATGTGTGTTTTCTTCACTAATACTTTACAAAATTGTTCCTGTGGATTTGTTTCATAATGTTTTCTTTAAATTATTGGACAGAGAAATCCATTAATAAAAACAGTTACACTTTAAAAAAAAAATCTTTACCTTTTCTGCTGAGAAATCACTTGGTAAGTTATGTCAGGTCATATCAGCAGCATTGGACTGCCCATATAGTGCAATGTGACTGATGCAGGCTGACAAGACATGCAACCCAGTGATATGTTAATCGGGTGGGGAATGGGGTGGGGGCATGAAAGATGGAAATGAATTTGTCTCAGAAGACAAGATGTGAATGTACATAAGCAGAATCACAACTGGCATCAGTGGTTGTCTTCCTGCAATTTCAAAAGGGATCTGAGAACTGCCTGTCCTTACATTTATAAAGCTAGATCTTTCGTTATAACCTGGAGTTGTACAGAGGAGGTACTGAAACAAGTCGCCCTGAATTGTCTCACTGTAGAGAGCCCCACACAAATCTTATCATGTCCTGCTTCAAAACTCATTTGAAAGTGCTTCAATAAGACTCCAGTCAGTACTTAGACCTTGCAGAGGTTCTCTGCAGAAACTTGCATATTGTACAGTCATGGTTGTACATTTTTCAGTATCTCAGTTAAAAACACATTTTTTAATGAACAAACATGCTTTAACATTAGCACTCAGAAAAGCATAAATTAACATGCGAAACACTTTACTCAAGTTCAAAGAAAAGCTCTTAACCTTCAAAGGCATTTCATCATTTGCAGAAAGCTAGTTTCATAATATTGCTTATGGTCTAGTGAGTATCAATGATTCAGAGACACAGAGTTGTGTTGAACATGAAGCCTACACGCAAGAAGCAGCCATAATTCTATTTTCTTGGCAAATGAGCATTAAGTCTACTTAGTGCAATTTCAGTAATTCAAGATGAAGTGAAGACAAGGGGGCATGCAGCTAATGAGGAGTGTTGGTCTGTCAGTATAACAATTCTCTTGTCAGTTATTCTGGGCACGACTACTTAAGTTGCTAAGAATAACTCAACATGGTATTTAATATGCTGTCATAGTGTGTGAAACAGCAGTCATGCTATTTAGGCACCAAGTTAAAAAAACAAAACTACATCTGAGTTTTATGTAAGCCAAAACAATCCAAGGAATAGCTTCATAAGAGCTGCATCTACTCAGTTTTTATGTCAGTCAAAGCTTTTAACAAAAATTTGCTTTTATGGAATAAATGTTCCTGAGGAATATTGGGGTACTTTACAAAACTTAGCAAAGCTCGTCAGCCTTCTGACTCCAGAGAGACAGGTTTGCCCACAGAAATGAAACATCTGAGTTTGTTGTAAAAATTGCTGAAAACCTATACAGTAATATCTAAACCGCCTATACAGTAATATCTACAATTGTTTCTATTTACATAAAATAAGAAAACAAAGGCATTATAATAAAACCATGGCAGGACTGGAACCTCAAGCACAGAACAAGCAAAAAAAGCATGTCTTTTAACATTTTGGGGGAAAATTACCTCCACCCACAGACTCGGTAACAAAATTAAGCTAGAACTCCCTTCTTCATATTGCCTGCTTTAACCACTAAAAGTTCTCCATATCAGATAAATTTTGATGTCAACATCCTATGCAGTTGCAGTACCTACTTAAACACTGGAAGGTGATCTGAAAACACCACAGCAGACACAGCTTAAATTTCCCTTGGCATTAAAGTGTTAAAGACTCTTAGATAGTTCTGAAAATATTTGACAAGGTGATGGCTTGGATCCTAACATCTTCCCCTTATTTCTAGCTAATTATAAGAATGTTTAGAAAACATTAGTCATAGTAGCTTGGAATTCACAGGAGTACTAAAATTAATTAGAACAAAAATGTACAAGTAAAGAAACTCTCACAGTCTTGACCTGAGATATTCTGCAGATTTGTAATGAAGACTGTAGCTACCAAAAGGATTATAAACTGTTACATGATAATCCATACTTGAAATCTGCTCAATTACAGTTCAACAAATGATTTATAATGCATCATTTCAGTGATGCTTTTCTGATTTTCATTATGAGTTTGATTTTCTATAAGTTTTTTTTATTGGGACATTAGCAAACATGGTAACATGAAAAAAGGGATTGTTGAACACCCAAATTCGTCTCTCTCTTTTGTTGCAAATTTTGAGTGATTGAATCCAAATTTTATAAATTCTCCTTAAACTATCTTTGCCCATAGCATGCATAGTGATTTCTTTAACAGGAAAAATACATACCTTTTCTACAAGGCAAGGGATCCTAGCTACTCTAGCATTAGCAGGCATCATTAGGACATTGCTAGGTACAGCTGAACAAGCTTTGCCTCTGTTATGTCATCTATATTCAAGCCACTAATAATAAAATTGTAAGCTGTTATGTAGTTGTCATATCACGAGGAAGTCTTATTCTGATTTAATTAAATTTCTCTAGCAACAGATAAAGACAGAGAATGAAAATAATTAAGCCTATATAGGTTATTCCGTTCATTATTTAAGGAGAAAAATCTCTAACGTTTTATTCTTCACAGGGTTTTTTCAGGAGACTCTTTTCTCAGGTTCTTGCCATTTATTAATGTGTTGATTCATTTTAGCAGGACTGATATCTCTAGTGGGTCATAATTCATTTCTTTTGAATCCCCAACATGCAGAAGCTGTTTCAGAGGATTCTTACCAAATAGTTACAGATGACCTATCATCTGAAATCAGTGTGATGTGTTTAAAGTTGAAGACAGCTGCAATGCACAAATTTGGATTAAATGGCTTGGCCACTGCCCAGACGAATATGCCTCTGGAAGATTCACACCCAGAAGTGCTATGAATGCCCTGCTCAAGAGTACTCAAGGCCAGATCAAAGATCTCGCAAGTTCAGTACCCTGTTTTAAGGCAGATGCAGAAAAAAGGGAGACAAGAAGACCGATAAGCCTTCTTATACTGCATAGAGCCTTAAACACTTTCACATGGCATTCAGAGCAGTACGAGATTCTTAAATCAGTCCTGTACATATTAGCTTCCTAGTGCCAGCTCACTGGGAAATGTTGAATCTTAAATCCTGGCTTTATTCAGCTATAGAAGAAATTGAATTACCCCCTCTGAGGATTCACTTCCTCCACCCATTGAAATGAGAAAGCAAATTCAGTCCCCAAACACTAATGAAGGTAGTGGCTCAGCCATTCCCTTTTTATTTAAAAGTTTATTGTTAGACTACAGTAATGAAGTTGGAAAGCAGGTTTATTTTTTTCTCTCCACACATTGGAATTTACAGTAATTTTCCTCACTTCCATGTCTAGTTACCTGAAAAAACAGTCTATTCTTTGCTTGTTTATTGTCATATAGGAAATAAGTTGTTACACTGTAGCAAAGCTACAGGGAGAGATGGAGAGTTAATTGTAAAACCAAGTCAATTTCTCTCACATGCTTACTATCATACCCGCATACTCATGAGAACTACAGAATGTGTATTCAGATGATGTCTGTCCTCCAGCCAAAAGACATTCCTCCAGGAGACTTGACCATGATTTTAGGTGATGGACTGGGTGACAGAGGACACCAGCTATTCAGTCTTGGTTACAGGTCCTTTCAGATGTTAATAACATGATGAATTTGGATGTGGTTTACACCACTTGAAGTTTACAGAGATTTTAGTCTGCCATCCCACATGAGTGAGTCATTAAGAATTAGGCATTGTCCTGTCTGCTGCTCTGAGTCTCCTAAGAACATGAACAGAGTCATCAGTACACAAAAATGCTACAGCTCTTCATCTGCCTTTGGTCTGTCATTCCCACACACAGTCAGTCCTGGCTGTTTCCTTTCACCTTAATGTTCCAGCTACTATTTCCTACAGTTGCAGGAATATACAGAAGAAAGGCAGGCAGGCCTGGGTATGAAAGGCAAGAGACACCTTTCATCTGTCCTGTAGATGAATTGTTTGAAAAAAAAATGAAAGAAAAAAGAAATTAGTAACAAGTGACCACATCCACAGACTAGCAATTAGTGCAGTTCACTTTCCTGCATTTTTCTCTCAGAACTGCTGTAGTTTAAATTCAGGATAGAATAGTGGACCAGTTACTTGCACTTATTCAACACTGTGCACAAAATGGATATGATTGACATTAATTTGTTGGTTTGGAAAAGCGGGTAATATGTGAATTGCCATTGCAAGATACCTGTTCCAGGACCAAATGAAGAAGGTTCAGCATTATATAAATTGACGAAGGCCTACACTGACTTGTGTGTCAGCTGTACAGTTTGCACAGTCTGATTTCATTTCACTTTTGATATCAGTTCCCCTTCCAGATTAATACTATAATAGCCAGGAAGTTATCTGGCCTCCTGCGATGTGCCTCTTTGCTATATCATCCCAGGTCATTGCTTCTATTTCATTTGTCGTCTTCCTTGGGAACAGAGATTATTAACATATTTCTATTAAATATGTGAAAAGGAATATATTTTCACGTCATAACCTTTATGTAGATGAAAATGAGCATTCCTCATTCCTTTGCCAAGCAAACACTTGTTCAGCTGAATGTTTCTTATTGTGCCAAGAAAATACTTGGTTACTTCATAGTATTAAAAACTATGTGGTTTAGGTCATTCTGATTAACACAGAAGTGTGTGGTCATAGTTGCTTCCTCTCTGTCTACCAGAACAGTTTCTAAATCGAAAGTTTTAACACTATACTCAACAACACTAAAAGCAGATTTGTTAAAAAAATATAGCCTGTGAGATGTCATAGCACTGAAGACAAAAGATGAGCTTAGAGTAATAATGACATTTTGTAGTTATGCGGAGTTTTTCATATTGAATGGTACCATAATGTTTTATAAACTAATACGTGAAAGTAGGCATTCTCAGCTAAAAGAGGGAGTGTAACTGAAGGAGCAGGCATACATTTTGGCAAAAGTATTGCTCTTCTGAGAAGTTCAGATGAGTCTTTTAATTTACCTGTCTTTTGAAGCAGGAACTGTAGAGCAATACTTGTAATTTTTTTCTGTTTACAAATAATTCATTCAATAAAGATTGTTTTATGAATATATGTTTTCCAAAATATTTACAAAGTACGCTTTTTCACTACAATTTGGTGGAATATTTAATGTGAGCTGTACCAATACAATATCTTGCAAAAATTAATCTTACTGTGTACCTCCATAATTAACTAGCGTAACTCCCATTTGCATAAACTATTTAAACCTCTTAAACCATAGAATTATGAATATAGAATGTTGTGGTTTAAGCCCAGGTGGAAACTAAGCACCACACAGCCGCTTGCTCAACCCCTGTCCTGCCCCATTCATCCTGGTGGAATTGGGAAGAGAATCAAAGCAGACCTTGTAAGTTGATATAACAACAGTTTAATAATCAAAAATAAAGTAAAAATACTGTAATAATGGTAAGTGATAATAATAAGGGGAAAAACAAGCGATGCACAATACAATTGCTAACCACCTGCTGATCGATACCAGGCCTGCCTTCCAGAACCCTTGTTCAAAAATTTTGGAACAAATATCTTAATTTTCTCAGTGTGGGAATATTCAGTTTTTCAAGTTAATTTTAAAAATGTACAATTGCTTTGTCTTCATTTGGAAGCAATTTTAAGGTGTAATGGGTTGAAATAGAAATATCTGGCTGAATTTCTCTCCTACATTTTCTGCTACAAATAAACTTTTATTTAGGTAATTACTGCTAATGTAACATGGATGCAATAAACTAGCCAAACTTTTCATTTACACTATTTTGCACAAAAAGAACTGTAACAAAGCACGTTTAGAGTAATATTCTACATCTATGCATTCCTCCCACTTTTCCAAGAAGCTAGTAAGTCAGGGGTTAGATTATGTGTCTCCCTATGTTTCCTCTTAATAATATACTTTGGGCCTATTTTCTCATGAAGTCACTCTCTCAGTTGGATCCAGAGTCAAAACTTTACCTTCAAGCCATCCTGTCCAGCAGCCTAAATGAAGGCTAAACTCTCAGTCTGGGATCTCCCTCTATTTCCCTTTGCCAGCAATATGGCAAAGAGATAATCTCAATTTGAACAAATGGCTGCACTGAAGTGTATTCGCCTCCAAAGTGGTGAAACAAATGTAACTCAGGCACCATGTGCAGACTGTTAAAACTTCATTAGAATTCTTCTCAGCTATGCTAGTCCAGCATTTCAGCTACTAATCCAGGTTAACAGCTCTCCATTTTTTGAGAGAGGCAATAAACAAGAAGATGGCATTTTAAAGGCATCATTGGAGGAAAGCATTAGGCAGTGCATGGCTTAAATTAAGTTTTGTCCTATACAAACTTGCCTTAATAAACTTTCAACTTGTCAAGATATCAGTTGAAACACTTTTAAGATCCAGCACTTCAGTGCAACTAATATTCTTGACATTTGAAATATTATGTGAGGAGCTTCAGGTGTAAAGTGCATTGTAGACAAAAGACTTTCTTGCCTCAAAAAGAAACTCATAAAATGGTTGAATTGTCAGGAAAGTGACAGCCAGTAAGGGACAAGAATGCAAATGGATTTAGAGCTGTGGTAGTTCCTGAAGGACAAAGGCATTAAGTTAAGTGACAGTCGGGACACATCTCTGGATTTATAATCTCCTCTCCACTCTCATCCTTGATTGCACCCTGCAGATCACAAGGCTAGCCTAAAGCACAAGGCTTGAGCCAAGTTTAAAACTGAGCCAAGAGAGGATAATGCATGTTATTGAGTTATATCTGAGCTGGATTGTCAAAGGGTTCAGTTCAGGAAAAGTTGATTGAGGGTTATTCCTTTATACCATATTAGTGCTTCACCAAGAAAAAAATAGCATGTCAAGATACTAAATTCTCACCTATACTGGCATGCAAAGTAAAAATCAGTGATGCACTGAGTAGTCATAAATGCTAGGAAATAACATTTCCCACAAAAATAAGAAACTCCTTACCACCTAATCCAAAAGACATGAATAAAGATTTTGGTGCATTTTTTTTGTTTCTTGATTTTCTTGGTTTTGTTTTTTTTGCATTAGCTATTTTGATTCCTGGGTACCAAAGATGAGAAAGAGCTACCTAAACGCCTTTGTAGTATCGCATAGGCATCCATTGATTCAACCCTTTCTAATCATTAGTCCCCTCATAATATATTTGAAATTTCCCCCAAACTATTTCTAAGAACATTTGCTACTCTCAAATTATGTTAATAGTTAATATAGCTGCCTTGCATCACATTTCCTATCAGCTTATTTTTTTCACAGTAAACCACATTGGAAGATCCTCACAGTTCTCACATCCTAGGTTCCATTGTTAGCCAGCAGACCCAAAGTTGGATCTCTTCAGGAGTCAATTTTTCCGTTTTACCTGGTGCTAGCACTTGTTGCTACAGCACCTGTGGGAGAAAAAAAAATAAAAATCACTGTAAGCCCCTACTCTAAATCGGTGCTTATCGTGTACCATATATTACACTACTGACTTTTCTATGCAAATATAAATATCAGTTTAATACTCTGACAGGTTTATTTTTTTCTGGATCTGATCTACTCAGGCTACCAGGTTTGTGTCTGGGGGACTGACAGCTGGCAATGCAGTGATGGCTGCCAGAAACTCCCCTAGGTGGTCATACTCAACATCACAAGTTTCAGGATCAACATTTCTAAAAGCCAGTAATAATTACAGGAGCACCCATTTTCCAAAATAGGATATGAAATACAAACCATGTCTTAAAAGCACAGAGAAGTTATAATCCTGCTATCCAAAACACAAGCCATAAGTTCTGTTATACCTCTTCAAACCCTTTTCACACCTCAAATCCTAGTCTTGGCTGAATTAGTAGTGCTCCTACTTTTGCCAGAGACGTTAAAAGCCATTCTGACCCCACTTTATCAAACGTCTTCTGATCATGCGATCATACTGACCATAAGGTCATGCAGCAACATTACCTTGTCAATCTGCCCAGACTACCAGCCCTGGTCCAAAGGCAATCAAACACAGGTCTATCTGCATATTAGTGGAAAATGCTGGTACAGCAAATTAGACCTCATCCAAGCCCCAGATCACATTCAAAATATCTCAGTGAGAGAACACCAGACATAGTTCTTGACTGCACAGTCTTTTCTGATTCTTCTTGAAACTTCATCCTGTCCCCAGCACTTCAGAGAAAGGGACACATTAGTTCAACATTCAAATGTTAAACTAATGTGTCCATTTTCCCCCACAAAAGAGGGAAAAAAGCATTCCCAATTGAAATATTCCAATTCTAAACATACATTTTTTCAATGAAGTACCTAAAAGAAAGGTTACTGTATATAATACTGTTCCAGTGGACAGCAATCTTCTCATCACAACAGCATCACTTTACAGTTGAAATGGTAGAGTGGTGTGACCAAGGGGTGCTGGAGAACTTTCAGCTTTTGAAGATCACACAAGTACCTGTTAGATCTCTCTACAGAAACCCGTTCATTTCCTCCTCAGAGGGAAGGCAGGAAGACTCTGCCACAAATCATTTTATTAAAGTCAAGCAGTGAAAAATACCTATTTTGACTCAGGCACATAATAGTGAATTCAAATATAATTGAGCTTCATAGGTAGAGAACAACCGTGTATTTTCCTCTATTTTGCAATAACATACTTCCTCCCCTCTCAACTAACTTTGAAGATTTTTTGATAAGTCAAAAAAATAAATCTGGTACCTTGAAAGTAAGACCACCTGTGAAGTGGAATACTAAAAAGGGGGAACAAACAATAACACAACCAAAACCCCAGGACAACCTCAAACCGAAAGCCCCAAAATGAGTTTAAATGGCACCTCAGAATCCTATGCAGGGTGGCAGAGGTGGGGGAAAGCAGGTGGGGTTCCTCAGGGCTGCAAGGCAATCAGTGCTCTCAGGGCCCGGACACATCTGGAGGGCGTAATGCATAAGGTGAGGTTTGTCTTGAGGACTATAAAAGTCTGAGGAAGTTGGAGCAGTTTGGGCTTTGTATATAGCTGTTAGATAAGGTAGGATTTTTTTGGTTTTTTAGCAAAGATAAATGTTAGTTAAATATTTTACTGAAAATTAGGGCTGTTTTAACAAGAGTATTAAGTTCTTTCTGCCACTTTGACTGCTTTTCTGTTCTTTGTTAGGGATTTTAATTGTCTTGGAAGCAACGAGATTGGTAGTGGTACAGTATGAATATATACATGCTTATGTGTTGTGTATTTCTGCCAATACATATGTGAGCAGCATACACTTCTGTAGCATATTGTCACTTTAAAAGAATTGTAATATATGCAGGGAGTAGGAAAAAAATCATTGAAAGTGAAGATCCATGCATGGATCAAACATCTAGTATAAATTTCGGAATATAAATACAGTGACGCTTGAGAGACCCCTTCCCCCTTCCCCAGCAGTGGAGAATTAGGTTATGATTTTGAGGTCATATAGCATCTTGGGTTTTATTGGTGGAGCAAGACTGCCATCTAGCGTCCATTTCTTCGGGGGGGGGCAGTCATGTTCGGAGAGTGGTCTTCTCGCTAATCAGGCCTCGTAGCCTCTCTGCTTGATCTATCCGACCTCGAACTCCTAAATTAAATGTTCTAGGACCAGCTAAGACATATGTCTTAGAACTTCCCATTTGCTTAAACAATATTTAATTGACTTTCTTCTTAACAGAACAATCTCTTATTGAAGAACATTTCAGAGGCACGTAAGCTGATTTCTTGAAGATGGGCATACGATATACTCTCTATTCGTTTCCATGTGTTATCTACATTCTCTCTCCTAAAAATAACTGAAGTCTTAAAAGAATTAGGATATCATTTTTATCTAAGATAAAGCTTCTGATGTACTAAGTCGTTTAGAAAAGAGATCCTCTCTCATTTTAGTGCCATTGTGACAAGAGGGGGCTTCACGTAACACCTGGACCACTGAACACTGCAGATTCCCCTGGAATCAAAGGGCCATTGGGACACTCTAGGGCCTCATGGAAGAGGGAGGCAGTACAGAGAGACCTCAAATTAGAGGTTTGCGCAATCATCCACCAGAGGAAGTTCAACGAGGGGAAGTGCCAGATTCTGTCCCTGGGATGGGGCAACCTCGGTTGTACGGACAGACTGGGAATGACATGTTGCATAGCAGTGCTGGAAAATGGCCTCTGGGATCGTGGTGGATGGCCAGCTGGCCAAGAGTCAGTGGTGCCCTGGCGGGGGCTCACTGCTCGCTCACACAAGGGTTTTCAGACACACGAGTCCTTCCCTTGCACACACCCAGACAGACAGTTCATGGCAGCAGGGGCAGTATCTCCTGGGGCTCCTGCTGCCACGCCCGGAGCCTGGATACATCTCAACCCTTGTGAGGTGCCACTTGCTCTGCCACTATCTGAGAAGCCCCACGGCCTGAGGGATGGGCACAGGGAGCTCTGTCCACAGAAGCACATCCCAGAACTGCATCCAGGGGCTTTGCCAGGGTTTAGTACCGTAAATTCAAAGTGACACCAGACACTCTTTGTCCCACAGAACTTCAAGGCTCCCCCATGAGGCTGATGGCAATTGTACTTGCTCAGGGTCATCTCCCCACACCACCACCAGGTGTGTGCTCAAGACTTGTCTCTTCAATGCAAAGAGAGTCACCCGCCCTAGTCCATCCGTGTCTCTCCAGGGAAGGCTAAAGAACTTCTGTGGGCTGGATGAGAAGCCAGTGCACATGGGAATGGACCACGCCCTTCCCTGGTGGTCCTTCGTGTCCTTTTACTGAGTTGAGAGCAATGGGAAAGGGAATGAACCTTTGGACCCGGGGAGCAGAGCCGGGAGGGATGTTCTGCGTCTCGTGCCCCTCGAGCATTCCCAAAAGCGCCTGCCGTGGAGGACAATTCAGGAGTCCCCCCGGGCCAGCAAAAGAGAGATGAGAAGGAAGAGATGATGGCCACGAAAAAAGCTCATGGTCTGTCAATCTTGAACTCCTCGAGACCAATCCTCAGCCCTCCTACCTAGCCCGGCCCCGCCGCCTCCGCGGCGCAGAGCTCCGAACGCCGCCCCGCTGCCGCCGCTCTCGCCGGCCCTCCGGATCCAGCCCGCACCCGACGAGAGCCCGAGAGGCGTCGGCGCCCCGGTACAGTACCCGGGCTTAGTTGGATGAGGAGGACCGTGGACGGAGACGAGAACAGTGGACGGAGACGAAGACAGAGGAGGGAGAGGAGGCGGGGAGGAGGCGGCCCGGCCGGAGCAGAGACGGGGCTATCGGAGGCAGCGAGAAGCCGGGCGGCGGATGGGCGCTTTCGGCGCCAGCGGAGAGCGGGACTGGCGGCGCTGGCCGCGGTTCTGCTCGGTGCGCAAGGCTGGCGTCCGGCGACCGGGGGGCCACGGCTGGAGTTGCCGTGCAGGTCCCTCCAGGGAGGGAGGCTGCCGTCCTGCCTGGCAGGTTCTTCACAGAGCTCTGTCTCCCAACTAGCCTCCCGTCCGTCCCTCCCTCTTCTCCGTAAAGTATTCCCTCGGAACACTCACCTGTCTTTTCTTTGTCGAGCCGTTCCCGTTTCCTTGCTTTACTCTCGGTCCTTCAGAGACCTCCTGCAGTCCGTCCTTCCCCTTTTCTACTTTCCTTTCTCTCTTGCTTAGCTCAGTCGCGCAGCTTCCCATTCTTCAGTGACTCCAAAAATCCACCTCTCTTTCCCGCACTCAACTCTCCAACAAATTCTAATGGGCACTTCCACAACTGCACACCTTGACAGTCTCGTCAAATTCTTCTCCGTACGGTCCTGACTCTTTCTGTGCCCTGTCTTCTGGGAAGCAACCTCCAGTGCAAAAAGCCATTCTGACGGCTTTTTGTCTTTATCTCCCCGCCAGTGTCTGCAGGCAGAGCCCAGGGCTACTAGGACACATTGGTGGAGACAACGGAAGGCAGTGAGATCATCAGAAAGTGTTCACACGCCAACCTCCGGATCGGCGATTTTATCCCTTTCTACCGGCAGCTCCCGGGTCACAGCACGGAACTCCTCGCGCGCGCTGCTAAAGGGTGCAGAGAGCTGCGTGCGCCAGCGGGGCGGCTGTCGTTGTCGGGAGATGGACGTTGGACCTTCCTCTAACTCTCCGGACCCCCTCTTGGGGACACGGCGCTGTATTCCTTCGCCCTGGCAGACAGGGATTCATTGACACGGTCGCCTTTGGAGCTTTCAGGGGCTTTTCTTAGAAATGCACAACTCGTTTAATACTTTCTACAGGGCAGCAATGTAGCGCCCCTATGAAAAAAGGGCGTTTCACTACTACACAAAGCACGGACCGCAGGAGTTCTCTAAAGGACAGAGAGAAAAGCAAGGGAAAAGAATGGCTTCACAAAAATAAGAGTGGTGAGTGTTTCGTGGGAATGCTTTATGGAGCAGAGGGGGGGACGGACGGGAGGCTAGTTGGGAGACTGAGCTCTGTGAAGAACCTGCCAGGCAGGACGGCAGCCTCGAGGGACCTGCACGGCCACCTCATTCGCGGCCACCACGGTCCCCGGGCGCCAGCCTTGCGCACCGAGCAGAACCGCGGCCAGCGCCGCCAGCCCCGCTCCCCAAAGAGCCGCATCCAGCGATCCGCCGCCCGGCCTCCCGCTGCCCCCAACAGCCCCGTCTCTCTGCTCCGGCCGGTCCGCCTCCTCCCCGCCTCTTCTCCCTCCTCTGCTTTCTTCTCCCTCCCCTGCCCTCCTCAACCAGTTCCGCCTCGGCACTCTGCCCCTCAACCTGCTGCAGATGTACTGCTTCCACCACATCCAGTTCAGGTGTGACAGGCTCTTCTCTTGTCCTCTGAGCAAGAGGAGCAGCAGGAGGGACACACAAGAGCTCTCCTCACAGAGGCTGCATCGCCAGGAAGTCCAAAGAAGTTCGGAGATTCTGTGCCACGTCCGAGCTTTCTCTGGGGATGCTGCTTCTCCCATGCACTGCCTCGCCGTAGCACTCGTACCACAGCCCCTGACAAAAGCCCAGGTGGTCTTTGTGGCTAGCAGAATTGCTCCTGCTGCCAGCAGGGATGCTCCTCGAGACAGACGAGGAGAGGTTGACCCGGGGAGCTGAGCCGGGAGGGATGTTCTGCGTCTCGTGCCCCTCGAGCATTCTCAAAAGCGCCTGCCGTGGAGGACAATTCAGGAGTCCCCCCGGGCCAGCAAAAGAGAGATGAGAAGGAAGAGATGATGGCCACGAAAAAAGCTCATGGTCTGTCAATCTTGAACTCCTCGAGACCAATCCTCAGCCCTCCCACCTAGCCCGGCCCCGCCGCCTCCGCGGCGCAGAGCTCCGAACGCCGCCCCGCTGCCGCCGCTCTCGCCGGCCCTCCGGATCCAGCCCGCACCGACGAGAGCCCGAGAGGCGTCGGCGCCCCGGTACAGTACCCGGGCTTAGTTGGATGAGGAGGACCGTGGACGGAGACGAGAACAGTGGACGGAGACGAAGACAGAGGAGGGAGAGGAGGCGGGGAGGAGGCGGCCCGGCCGGAGCAGAGACGGGGCTATCGGAGGCAGCGAGAAGCCGGGCGGCGGATGGGCGCTTTCGGCGCCAGCGGAGAGCGGGACTGGCGGCGCTGGCCGCGGTTCTGCTCGGTGCGCAAGGCTGGCGCCCGGCGACCGGGGGGCCGCGGCTGGAGTTGCCGTGCAGGTCCCTCTCCTGGCCTGTCCCGGGGATCATCCCTACTGGTAACAGGCGCACTTCTGCTGGTGATAAAGACCACCTGGTCTTTTGTCAGGGGATGTGGCACGAGTGCTGCGGAGAGGCCTTGCATGGGAGAAGCACCTTCCCCAGAGAAAGCTCGGACGTGGCATGGCATCTCCCACCTTCTTTGGACTTTCTGGCGATGTGGCCTCTGTGAGGAGAGCTCTTCTGTGTCCCTCCTCCTGCTCCTCTTACTCAGAGGACCAGGGAACAGCCTGTCACATCTGAACTGGATGTGCTGGAACCAGCATATCTGCAGCAGGTTGACGGGCACTCTGAGGCACAGTCCAAAGGTTCATTCCCTTTCCCATTGCTCTCAACTCAGGAAAAGGACATGAAGGACCACCAGGGAAGGGCGTGGTCCATTCCCATGTGCACTGGCTTCTCATCCAGCCCACAGAAGTTCTTTAGCCTTCCCTGGAGAGACACGGATGGACTAGGGCGGGTGAAGAGACTTGAAGAGACAAGTCTTGAGCACACACCTGGTGGTGGTGTGGGGAGATGACCCTGAGCAAGTACAATTGCCATCAGCCTCATGGGGGAGCCTTGAAGTTCTGTGGGACAAAGAGTGTCTGGTGTCACTTTGAATTTACGGTACTAAACCCTGGCAAAGCCCCTGGATGCAGTTCTGGGATGTGCTTCTGTGGACAGAGCTCCCTGTGCCCATCCCTCAGGCCGTGGGGCTTCTCAGATAGTGGCAGAGCAAGTGGCACCTCACAAGGGTTGAGATGTATCCAGGCTCCGGGCGTGGCAGCAGGAGCCCCAGGAGATACTGCCCCTGCTGCCATGAACTGTCTGTCTGGGTGTGTGCAAGGGAAGGACTCGTGTGTCTGAAAACCCTTGTGTGAGCGAGCAGTGAGCCCCCGCCAGGGCACCACTGACTCTTGGCCAGCTGGCCATCCACCACGATCCCAGAGGCCATTTTCCAGCACTGCTATGCAACATGTCATTCCCAGTCTGTCCGTACAACCGAGGTTGCCCCATCCCAGGGAGAGAATCTGGCACTTCCCCTCGTTGAACTTCCTCTGGTGGATGATTGCGCAAACCTCTAATTTGAGGTCTCTCTGTACTGCCTCCCTCTTCCATGAGGCCCTAGAGTGTCCCAATGGCCCTTTGATTCCAGGGGAATCTGCAGTGTTCAGTGGTCCAGGTGTTACGTGAAGCCCCCTCTTGTCACAATGGCACTAAAATGAGAGAGGATCTCTTTTCTAAACGACTTAGTACATCAGAAGCTTTATCTTAGATAAAAATGATATCCTAATTCTTTTAAGACTTCAGTTATTTTTAGGAGAGAGAATGTAGATAACACATGGAAACGAATAGAGAGTATATCGTATGCCCATCTTCAAGAAATCAGCTTACGTGCCTCTGAAATGTTCTTCAATAAGAGATTGTTCTGTTAAGAAGAAAGTCAATTAAATATTGTTTAAGCAAATGGGAAGTTCTAAGACATATGTCTTAGCTGGTCCTAGAACATTTAATTTAGGAGTTCGAGGTCGGATAGATCAAGCAGAGAGGCTACGAGGCCTGATTAGCGAGAAGACCACTCTCCGAACATGACTGAAGAAATGGACGCTAGATGGCAGTCTTGCTCCACGAATAAAACCCAAGATGCTATATGACCTCAAAATCATAACCTAATTCTCCACTGCTGGGGAAGGGGGAAGGGGTCTCTCAAGCGTCACTGTATTTATATTCCGAAATTTATACTAGATGTTTGATCCATGCATGGCAGAGTACCCCATGTATTCCCAGCTGACATATTAAAGAAATGTTCGATACAATGGTTTCTGGTCATTGGATTGAATTCTTTTTTTTCCCCCTTTGATTCCATGAAATTCCAAAGATATCTTTTAGGGTTTGTTTAATACCGTGAAGTCCCGCCTCTGAGCACCCCTCAACCTGCTGCAGATGTGCTGCTTCCACCACATGCAGTTCAGATGTGACAGGCTGTTCCCTGGTCCTCTGAGCAAGAGGAGCAGGAGGAGGGGGGACACAGAAGAGATCTCCTCACGGAGGTTGCATCTCCAGGAAGTTCAAAGCAGGTGGGAGATGCCATGCCACATCCGAGCTTTCTCTGGGGATGCTGCTTCTCCCATGCACTGCCTCGCCGTAGCACTCGTACCACAGTCCCTGACAAAAGCCCAGGTGGTCTTTGTGGCTAGCAGAATTGCTCCTGCTGCCAGCAGGGATGCTCCTCGAGACAGACGAGGAGAGGCTGACCCGGGGAGCTGAGCCGGGAGGGATGTTCTGCGTCTCGTGCCCCTCGAGCATTCTCAAAAGCGCCTGCCGTGGAGGACAATTCAGGAGTCCCCCCGGGCCAGCAAAAGAGAGATGAGAAGGAAGAGATGATGGCCACGAAAAAAGCTCATGGTCTGTCAATCTTGAACTCCTCGAGACCAATCCTCAGCCCTCCTACCTAGCCCGGCCCCGCCGCCTCCGCGGCGCAGAGCTCCGAACGCCGCCCCGCTGCCGCCGCTCTCGCCGGCCCTCCGGATCCAGCCCGCACCCGACGAGAGCCCGAGAGGCGTCGGCGCCCCGGTACAGTACCCGGGCTTAGTTGGATGAGGAGGACCGTGGACGGAGACGAGAACAGTGGACGGAGACGAAGACAGAGGAGGGAGAGGAGGCGGGGAGGAGGCGGCCCGGCCGGAGCAGAGACGGGGCTATCGGAGGCAGCGAGAAGCCGGGCGGCGGATGGGCGCTTTCGGCGCCAGCGGAGAGCGGGACTGGCGGCGCTGGCCGCGGTTCTGCTCGGTGCGCAAGGCTGGCGTCCGGCGACCGGGGGGCCACGGCTGGAGTTGCCGTGCAGGTCCCTCCAGGGAGGGAGGCTGCCGTCCTGCCTGGCAGGTTCTTCACAGAGCTCCGTCTCCCAACTAGCCTCCCGTCCGTCCCTCCCTCTTCTCCGTAAAGTATTCCCTCGGAACACTCACCGGTCTTTTCTTTGTCGAGCCGTTCCCGTTTCCTTGCTTTACTCTCGGTCCTTCAGAGACCTCCTGCAGTCCGTCCTTCCCCTTTTCTACTTTCCTTTCTCTCTTGCTTAGCTCAGTCGCGCAGCTTCCCATTCTTCAGTGACTCCAAAAATCCACCTCTCTTTCCCGCACTCAACTCTCCAACAAATTCTAATGGGCACTTCCACAACTGCACACCTTGACAGTCTCGTCAAATTCTTCTCCGTACGGTCCTGACTCTTTCTGTGCCCTGTCTTCTGGGAAGCAACCTCCAGTGCAAAAAGCCATTCTGACGGCTTTTTGTCTTTATCTCCCCGCCAGTGTCTGCAGGCAGAGCCCAGGGCTACTAGGACACATTGGTGGAGACAACGGAAGGCAGTGAGATCATCAGAAAGTGTTCACACGCCAACCTCCGGATCGGCGATTTTATCCCTTTCTACCGGCAGCTCCCGGGTCACAGCACGGAACTCCTCGCGCGCGCTGCTAAAGGGTGCAGAGAGCTGCGTGCGCCAGCGGGGCGGCTGTCGTTGTCGGGAGATGGACGTTGGACCTTCCTCTAACTCTCCGGACCCCCTCTTGGGGACACGGCGCTGTATTCCTTCGCCCTGGCAGACAGGGATTCATTGACACGGTCGCCTTTGGAGCTTTCAGGGGCTTTTCTTAGAAATGCACAACTCGTTTAATACTTTCTACAGGGCAGCAATGTAGCGCCCCTATGAAAAAAGGGCGTTTCACTACTACACAAAGCACGGACCGCAGGAGTTCTCTAAAGGACAGAGAGAAAAGCAAGGGAAAAGAATGGCTTCACAAAAATAAGAGTGGTGAGTGTTTCGTGGGAATGCTTTATGGAGCAGAGGGGGGGACGGACGGGAGGCTAGTTGGGAGACTGAGCTCTGTGAAGAACCTGCCAGGCAGGACGGCAGCCTCGAGGGACCTGCACGGCCACCTCATTCGCGGCCACCACGGTCCCCGGGCGCCAGCCTTGCGCACCGAGCAGAACCGCGGCCAGCGCCGCCAGCCCCGCTCCCCAAAGAGCCGCATCCAGCGATCCGCCGCCCGGCCTCCCGCTGCCCCCAACAGCCCCGTCTCTCTGCTCCGGCCGGTCCGCCTCCTCCCCGCCTCTTCTCCCTCCTCTGCTTTCTTCTCCCTCCCCTGCCCTCCTCAACCAGTTCCGCCTCGGCACTCTGCCCCTCAACCTGCTGCAGATGTACTGCTTCCACCACATCCAGTTCAGGTGTGACAGGCTCTTCTCTTGTCCTCTGAGCAAGAGGAGCAGCAGGAGGGACACACAAGAGCTCTCCTCACAGAGGCTGCATCGCCAGGAAGTCCAAAGAAGTTCGGAGATTCTGTGCCACGTCCGAGCTTTCTCTGGGGATGCTGCTTCTCCCATGCACTGCCTGGCCGTAGCACTCGTACCACAGCCCCTGACAAAAGCCCAGGTGGTCTTTGTGGCTAGCAGAATTGCTCCTGCTGCCAGCAGGGATGCTCCTCGAGACAGACGAGGAGAGGCTGACCCGGGGAGCTGAGCCGGGAGGGATGTTCTGCGTCTCGTGCCCCTCGAGCATTCTCAAAAGCGCCTGCCGTGGAGGACAATTCAGGAGTCCCCCCGGGCCAGCAAAAGAGAGATGAGAAGGAAGAGATGATGGCCACGAAAAAAGCTCATGATCTGTCAATCTTGAACTCCTCGAGACCAATCCTCAGCCCTCCCACCTAGCCCGGCCCCGCCGCCTCCGCGGCGCAGAGCTCCGAACGCCGCCCCGCTGCCGCCGCTCTCGCCGGCCCTCCGGATCCAGCCCGCACCGACGAGAGCCCGAGAGGCGTCGGCGCCCCGGTACAGTACCCGGGCTTAGTTGGATGAGGAGGACCGTGGACGGAGACGAGAACAGTGGACGGAGACGAAGACAGAGGAGGGAGAGGAGGCGGGGAGGAGGCGGCCCGGCCGGAGCAGAGACGGGGCTATCGGAGGCAGCGAGAAGCCGGGCGGCGGATGGGCGCTTTCGGCGCCAGCGGAGAGCGGGACTGGCGGCGCTGGCCGCGGTTCTGCTCGGTGCGCAAGGCTGGCGCCCGGCGACCGGGGGGCCGCGGCTGGAGTTGCCGTGCAGGTCCCTCTCCTGGCCTGTCCCGGGGATCATCCCTACTGGTAACAGGCGCACTTCTGCTGGTGATAAAGACCACCTGGTCTTTTGTCAGGGGATGTGGCACGAGTGCTGCGGAGAGGCCTTGCATGGGAGAAGCACCTTCCCCAGAGAAAGCTCGGACGTGGCATGGCATCTCCCACCTTCTTTGGACTTTCTGGCGATGTGGCCTCTGTGAGGAGAGCTCTTCTGTGTCCCTCCTCCTGCTCCTCTTACTCAGAGGACCAGGGAACAGCCTGTCACATCTGAACTGGATGTGCTGGAACCAGCATATCTGCAGCAGGTTGACGGGCACTCTGAGGCACAGTCCAAAGGTTCATTCCCTTTCCCATTGCTCTCAACTCAGGAAAAGGACATGAAGGACCACCAGGGAAGGGCGTGGTCCATTCCCATGTGCACTGGCTTCTCATCCAGCCCACAGAAGTTCTTTAGCCTTCCCTGGAGAGACACGGATGGACTAGGGCGGGTGAAGAGACTTGAAGAGACAAGTCTTGAGCACACACCTGGTGGTGGTGTGGGGAGATGACCCTGAGCAAGTACAATTGCCATCAGCCTCATGGGGGAGCCTTGAAGTTCTGTGGGACAAAGAGTGTCTGGTGTCACTTTGAATTTACGGTACTAAACCCTGGCAAAGCCCCTGGATGCAGTTCTGGGATGTGCTTCTGTGGACAGAGCTCCCTGTGCCCATCCCTCAGGCCGTGGGGCTTCTCAGATAGTGGCAGAGCAAGTGGCACCTCACAAGGGTTGAGATGTATCCAGGCTCCGGGCGTGGCAGCAGGAGCCCCAGGAGATACTGCCCCTGCTGCCATGAACTGTCTGTCTGGGTGTGTGCAAGGGAAGGACTCGTGTGTCTGAAAACCCTTGTGTGAGCGAGCAGTGAGCCCCCGCCAGGGCACCACTGACTCTTGGCCAGCTGGCCATCCACCACGATCCCAGAGGCCATTTTCCAGCACTGCTATGCAACATGTCATTCCCAGTCTGTCCGTACAACCGAGGTTGCCCCATCCCAGGGAGAGAATCTGGCACTTCCCCTCGTTGAACTTCCTCTGGTGGATGATTGCGCAAACCTCTAATTTGAGGTCTCTCTGTACTGCCTCCCTCTTCCATGAGGCCCTAGAGTGTCCCAATGGCCCTTTGATTCCAGGGGAATCTGCAGTGTTCAGTGGTCCAGGTGTTACGTGAAGCCCCCTCTTGTCACAATGGCACTAAAATGAGAGAGGATCTCTTTTCTAAACGACTTAGTACATCAGAAGCTTTATCTTAGATAAAAATGATATCCTAATTCTTTTAAGACTTCAGTTATTTTTAGGAGAGAGAATGTAGATAACACATGGAAACGAATAGAGAGTATATCGTATGCCCATCTTCAAGAAATCAGCTTACGTGCCTCTGAAATGTTCTTCAATAAGAGATTGTTCTGTTAAGAAGAAAGTCAATTAAATATTGTTTAAGCAAATGGGAAGTTCTAAGACATATGTCTTAGCTGGTCCTAGAACATTTAATTTAGGAGTTCGAGGTCGGATAGATCAAGCAGAGAGGCTACGAGGCCTGATTAGCGAGAAGACCACACTCCGAACATGACTGCCCCCCCCCGAAGAAATGGACGCTAGATGGCAGTCTTGCTCCACGAATAAAACCCAAGATGCTATATGACCTCAAAATCATAACCTAATTCTCCACTGCTGGGGAAGGGGGAAGGGGTCTCTCAAGC
This sequence comes from Pseudopipra pipra, assembly GCF_036250125.1. NCBI lineage: Eukaryota > Metazoa > Chordata > Aves > Passeriformes > Pipridae > Pseudopipra > Pseudopipra pipra. Next base: position 25,409 of record NW_026991229.1, read on the forward strand.
GTCACTGTATTTATATTCCGAAATTTATACTAGATGTTTGATCCATGCATGGCAGAGTACCCCATGTATTCCCAGCTGACATATTAAAGAAATGTTCGATACAATGGTTTCTGGTCATTGGATTGAATTCTTTTTTTTCCCCCTTTGATTCCATGAAATTCCAAAGATATCTTTTAGGGTTTGTTTAATACCGTGAAGTCCCGCCTCTGAGCACCCCTCAACCTGCTGCAGATGTGCTGCTTCCACCACATGCAGTTCAGATGTGACAGGCTGTTCCCTGGTCCTCTGAGCAAGAGGAGCAGGAGGAGGGGGGACACAGAAGAGATCTCCTCACGGAGGTTGCATCTCCAGGAAGTTCAAAGCAGGTGGGAGATGCCATGCCACATCCGAGCTTTCTCTGGGGATGCTGCTTCTCCCATGCACTGCCTCGCCGTAGCACTCGTACCACAGCCCCTGACAAAAGCCCAGGTGGTCTTTGTGGCTAGCAGAATTGCTCCTGCTGCCAGCAGGGATGCTCCTCGAGACAGACGAGGAGAGGCTGACCCGGGGAGCTGAGCCGGGAGGGATGTTCTGCGTCTCGTGCCCCTCGAGCATTCTCAAAAGCGCCTGCCGTGGAGGACAATTCAGGAGTCCCCCCGGGCCAGCAAAAGAGAGATGAGAAGGAAGAGATGATGGCCACGAAAAAAGCTCATGGTCTGTCAATCTTGAACTCCTCGAGACCAATCCTCAGCCCTCCCACCTAGCCCGGCCCCGCCGCCTCCGCGGCGCAGAGCTCCGAACGCCGCCCCGCTGCCGCCGCTCTCGCCGGCCCTCCGGATCCAGCCCGCACCGACGAGAACCCCAGAGGCGTCGGCGCCCCGGTACAGTACCCGGGCTTAGTTGGATGAGGAGGACCGTGGACGGAGACGAGAACAGTGGACGGAGACGAAGACAGAGGAGGGAGAGGAGGCGGGGAGGAGGCGGCCCGGCCGGAGCAGAGACGGGGCTATCGGAGGCAGCGAGAAGCCGGGCGGCGGATGGGCGCTTTCGGCGCCAGCGGAGAGCGGGACTGGCGGCGCTGGCCGCGGTTCTGCTCGGTGCGCAAGGCTGGCGTCCGGCGACCGGGGGGCCACGGCTGGAGTTGCCGTGCAGGTCCCTCCAGGGAGGGAGGCTGCCGTCCTGCCTGGCAGGTTCTTCACAGAGCTCCGTCTCCCAACTAGCCTCCCGTCCGTCCCTCCCTCTTCTCCGTAAAGTATTCCCTCGGAACACTCACCGGTCTTTTCTTTGTCGAGCCGTTCCCGTTTCCTTGCTTTACTCTCGGTCCTTCAGAGACCTCCTGCAGTCCGTCCTTCCCCTTTTCTACTTTCCTTTCTCTCTTGCTTAGCTCAGTCGCGCAGCTTCCCATTCTTCAGTGACTCCAAAAATCCACCTCTCTTTCCCGCACTCAACTCTCCAGCAAATTCTAATGGGCACTTCCACAACTGCACACCTTGACAGTCTCGTCAAATTCTTCTCCGTACGGTCCTGACTCTTTCTGTGCCCTGTCTTCTGGGAAGCAACCTCCAGTGCAAAAAGCCATTCTGACGGCTTTTTGTCTTTATCTCCCCGCCAGTGTCTGCAGGCAGAGCCCAGGGCTACTAGGACACATTGGTGGAGACAACGGAAGGCAGTGAGATCATCAGAAAGTGTTCACACGCCAACCTCCGGATCGGCGATTTTATCCCTTTCTACCGGCAGCTCCCGGGTCACAGCACGGAACTCCTCGCGCGCGCTGCTAAAGGGTGCAGAGAGCTGCGTGCGCCAGCGGGGCGGCTGTCGTTGTCGGGAGATGGACGTTGGACCTTCCTCTAACTCTCCGGACCCCCTCTTGGGGACACGGCGCTGTATTCCTTCGCCCTGGCAGACAGGGATTCATTGACACGGTCGCCTTTGGAGCTTTCAGGGGCTTTTCTTAGAAATGCACAACTCGTTTAATACTTTCTACAGGGCAGCAATGTAGCGCCCCTATGAAAAAAGGGCGTTTCACTACTACACAAAGCACGGACCGCAGGAGTTCTCTAAAGGACAGAGAGAAAAGCAAGGGAAAAGAATGGCTTCACAAAAATAAGAGTGGTGAGTGTTTCGTGGGAATGCTTTATGGAGCAGAGGGGGGGACGGACGGGAGGCTAGTTGGGAGACTGAGCTCTGTGAAGAACCTGCCAGGCAGGACGGCAGCCTCGAGGGACCTGCACGGCCACCTCATTCGCGGCCACCACGGTCCCCGGGCGCCAGCCTTGCGCACCGAGCAGAACCGCGGCCAGCGCCGCCAGCCCCGCTCCCCAAAGAGCCGCATCCAGCGATCCGCCGCCCGGCCTCCCGCTGCCCCCAACAGCCCCGTCTCTCTGCTCCGGCCGGTCCGCCTCCTCCCCGCCTCTTCTCCCTCCTCTGCTTTCTTCTCCCTCCCCTGCCCTCCTCAACCAGTTCCGCCTCGGCACTCTGCCCCTCAACCTGCTGCAGATGTACTGCTTCCACCACATCCAGTTCAGGTGTGACAGGCTCTTCTCTTGTCCTCTGAGCAAGAGGAGCAGCAGGAGGGACACACAAGAGCTCTCCTCACAGAGGCTGCATCGCCAGGAAGTCCAAAGAAGTTCGGAGATTCTGTGCCACGTCCGAGCTTTCTCTGGGGATGCTGCTTCTCCCATGCACTGCCTGGCCGTAGCACTCGTACCACAGCCCCTGACAAAAGCCCAGGTGGTCTTTGTGGCTAGCAGAATTGCTCCTGCTGCCAGCAGGGATGCTCCTCGAGACAGACGAGGAGAGGCTGACCCGGGGAGCTGAGCCGGGAGGGATGTTCTGCGTCTCGTGCCCCTCGAGCATTCTCAAAAGCGCCTGCCGTGGAGGACAATTCAGGAGTCCCCCCGGGCCAGCAAAAGAGAGATGAGAAGGAAGAGATGATGGCCACGAAAAAAGCTCATGGTCTGTCAATCTTGAACTCCTCGAGACCAATCCTCAGCCCTCCCACCCAGCCCGGCCCCGCCGCCTCCGCGGCGCAGAGCTCCGAACGCCGCCCCGCTGCCGCCGCTCTCGCCGGCCCTCCGGATCCAGCCCGCACCGACGAGAGCCCGAGAGGCGTCGGCGCCCCGGTACAGTACCCGGGCTTAGTTGGATGAGGAGGACCGTGGACGGAGACGAGAACAGTGGACGGAGACGAAGACAGAGGAGGGAGAGGAGGCGGGGAGGAGGCGGCCCGGCCGGAGCAGAGACGGGGCTATCGGAGGCAGCGAGAAGCCGGGCGGCGGATGGGCGCTTTCGGCGCCAGCGGAGAGCGGGACTGGCGGCGCTGGCCGCGGTTCTGCTCGGTGCGCAAGGCTGGCGCCCGGCGACCGGGGGGCCGCGGCTGGAGTTGCCGTGCAGGTCCCTCTCCTGGCCTGTCCCGGGGATCATCCCTACTGGTAACAGGCGCACTTCTGCTGGTGATAAAGACCACCTGGTCTTTTGTCAGGGGATGTGGCACGAGTGCTGCGGAGAGGCCTTGCATGGGAGAAGCACCTTCCCCAGAGAAAGCTCGGACGTGGCATGGCATCTCCCACCTTCTTTGGACTTTCTGGCGATGTGGCCTCTGTGAGGAGAGCTCTTCTGTGTCCCTCCTCCTGCTCCTCTTACTCAGAGGACCAGGGAACAGCCTGTCACATCTGAACTGGATGTGCTGGAACCAGCATATCTGCAGCAGGTTGACGGGCACTCTGAGGCACAGTCCAAAGGTTCATTCCCTTTCCCATTGCTCTCAACTCAGGAAAAGGACATGAAGGACCACCAGGGAAGGGCGTGGTCCATTCCCATGTGCACTGGCTTCTCATCCAGCCCACAGAAGTTCTTTAGCCTTCCCTGGAGAGACACGGATGGACTAGGGCGGGTGAAGAGACTTGAAGAGACAAGTCTTGAGCACACACCTGGTGGTGGTGTGGGGAGATGACCCTGAGCAAGTACAATTGCCATCAGCCTCATGGGGGAGCCTTGAAGTTCTGTGGGACAAAGAGTGTCTGGTGTCACTTTGAATTTACGGTACTAAACCCTGGCAAAGCCCCTGGATGCAGTTCTGGGATGTGCTTCTGTGGACAGAGCTCCCTGTGCCCATCCCTCAGGCCGTGGGGCTTCTCAGATAGTGGCAGAGCAAGTGGCACCTCACAAGGGTTGAGATGTATCCAGGCTCCGGGCGTGGCAGCAGGAGCCCCAGGAGATACTGCCCCTGCTGCCATGAACTGTCTGTCTGGGTGTGTGCAAGGGAAGGACTCGTGTGTCTGAAAACCCTTGTGTGAGCGAGCAGTGAGCCCCCGCCAGGGCACCACTGACTCTTGGCCAGCTGGCCATCCACCACGATCCCAGAGGCCATTTTCCAGCACTGCTATGCAACATGTCATTCCCAGTCTGTCCGTACAACCGAGGTTGCCCCATCCCAGGGAGAGAATCTGGCACTTCCCCTCGTTGAACTTCCTCTGGTGGATGATTGCGCAAACCTCTAATTTGAGGTCTCTCTGTACTGCCTCCCTCTTCCATGAGGCCCTAGAGTGTCCCAATGGCCCTTTGATTCCAGGGGAATCTGCAGTGTTCAGTGGTCCAGGTGTTACGTGAAGCCCCCTCTTGTCACAATGGCACTAAAATGAGAGAGGATCTCTTTTCTAAACGACTTAGTACATCAGAAGCTTTATCTTAGATAAAAATGATATCCTAATTCTTTTAAGACTTCAGTTATTTTTAGGAGAGAGAATGTAGATAACACATGGAAACGAATAGAGAGTATATCGTATGCCCATCTTCAAGAAATCAGCTTACGTGCCTCTGAAATGTTCTTCAATAAGAGATTGTTCTGTTAAGAAGAAAGTCAATTAAATATTGTTTAAGCAAATGGGAAGTTCTAAGACATATGTCTTAGCTGGTCCTAGAACATTTAATTTAGGAGTTCGAGGTCGGATAGATCAAGCAGAGAGGCTACGAGGCCTGATTAGCGAGAAGACCACACTCCGAACATGACTGCCCCCCCCCCGAAGAAATGGACGCTAGATGGCAGTCTTGCTCCACGAATAAAACCCAAGATGCTATATGACCTCAAAATCATAACCTAATTCTCCACTGCTGGGGAAGGGGGAAGGGGTCTCTCAAGCGTCACTGTATTTATATTCCGAAATTTATACTAGATGTTTGATCCATGCATGGCAGAGTACCCCATGTATTCCCAGCTGACATATTAAAGAAATGTTCGATACAATGGTTTCTGGTCATTGGATTGAATTCTTTTTTTTCCCCCTTTGATTCCATGAAATTCCAAAGATATCTTTTAGGGTTTGTTTAATACCGTGAAGTCCCGCCTCTGAGCACCCCTCAACCTGCTGCAGATGTGCTGCTTCCACCACATGCAGTTCAGATGTGACAGGCTGTTCCCTGGTCCTCTGAGCAAGAGGAGCAGGAGGAGGGGGGACACAGAAGAGATCTCCTCACGGAGGTTGCATCTCCAGGAAGTTCAAAGCAGGTGGGAGATGCCATGCCACATCCGAGCTTTCTCTGGGGATGCTGCTTCTCCCATGCACTGCCTCGCCGTAGCACTCGTACCACAGCCCCTGACAAAAGCCCAGGTGGTCTTTGTGGCTAGCAGAATTGCTCCTGCTGCCAGCAGGGATGCTCCTCGAGACAGACGAGGAGAGGCTGACCCGGGGAGCTGAGCCGGGAGGGATGTTCTGCGTCTCGTGCCCCTCGAGCATTCTCAAAAGCGCCTGCCGTGGAGGACAATTCAGGAGTCCCCCCGGGCCAGCAAAAGAGAGATGAGAAGGAAGAGATGATGGCCACGAAAAAAGCTCATGGTCTGTCAATCTTGAACTCCTCGAGACCAATCCTCAGCCCTCCCACCTAGCCCGGCCCCGCCGCCTCCGCGGCGCAGAGCTCCGAACGCCGCCCCGCTGCCGCCGCTCTCGCCGGCCCTCCGGATCCAGCCCGCACCGACGAGAGCCCGAGAGGCGTCGGCGCCCCGGTACAGTACCCGGGCTTAGTTGGATGAGGAGGACCGTGGACGGAGACGAGAACAGTGGACGGAGACGAAGACAGAGGAGGGAGAGGAGGCGGGGAGGAGGCGGCCCGGCCGGAGCAGAGACGGGGCTATCGGAGGCAGCGAGAAGCCGGGCGGCGGATGGGCGCTTTCGGCGCCAGCGGAGAGCGGGACTGGCGGCGCTGGCCGCGGTTCTGCTCGGTGCGCAAGGCTGGCGTCCGGCGACCGGGGGGCCACGGCTGGAGTTGCCGTGCAGGTCCCTCCAGGGAGGGAGGCTGCCGTCCTGCCTGGCAGGTTCTTCACAGAGCTCCGTCTCCCAACTAGCCTCCCGTCCGTCCCTCCCTCTTCTCCGTAAAGTATTCCCTCGGAACACTCACCGGTCTTTTCTTTGTCGAGCCGTTCCCGTTTCCTTGCTTTACTCTCGGTCCTTCAGAGACCTCCTGCAGTCCGTCCTTCCCCTTTTCTACTTTCCTTTCTCTCTTGCTTAGCTCAGTCGCGCAGCTTCCCATTCTTCAGTGACTCCAAAAATCCACCTCTCTTTCCCGCACTCAACTCTCCAGCAAATTCTAATGGGCACTTCCACAACTGCACACCTTGACAGTCTCGTCAAATTCTTCTCCGTACGGTCCTGACTCTTTCTGTGCCCTGTCTTCTGGGAAGCAACCTCCAGTGCAAAAAGCCATTCTGACGGCTTTTTGTCTTTATCTCCCCGCCAGTGTCTGCAGGCAGAGCCCAGGGCTACTAGGACACATTGGTGGAGACAACGGAAGGCAGTGAGATCATCAGAAAGTGTTCACACGCCAACCTCCGGATCGGTGATTTTATCCCTTTCTACCGGCAGCTCCCGGGTCACAGCACGGAACTCCTCGCGCGCGCTGCTAAAGGGTGCAGAGAGCTGCGTGCGCCAGCGGGGCGGCTGTCGTTGTCGGGAGATGGACGTTGGACCTTCCTCTAACTCTCCGGACCCCCTCTTGGGGACACGGCGCTGTATTCCTTCGCCCTGGCAGACAGGGATTCATTGACACGGTCGCCTTTGGAGCTTTCAGGGGCTTTTCTTAGAAATGCACAACTCGTTTAATACTTTCTACAGGGCAGCAATGTAGCGCCCCTATGAAAAAAGGGCGTTTCACTACTACACAAAGCACGGACCGCAGGAGTTCTCTAAAGGACAGAGAGAAAAGCAAGGGAAAAGAATGGCTTCACAAAAATAAGAGTGGTGAGTGTTTCGTGGGAATGCTTTATGGAGCAGAGGGGGGGACGGACGGGAGGCTAGTTGGGAGACTGAGCTCTGTGAAGAACCTGCCAGGCAGGACGGCAGCCTCGAGGGACCTGCACGGCCACCTCATTCGCGGCCACCACGGTCCCCGGGCGCCAGCCTTGCGCACCGAGCAGAACCGCGGCCAGCGCCGCCAGCCCCGCTCCCCAAAGAGCCGCATCCAGCGATCCGCCGCCCGGCCTCCCGCTGCCCCCAACAGCCCCGTCTCTCTGCTCCGGCCGGTCCGCCTCCTCCCCGCCTCTTCTCCCTCCTCTGCTTTCTTCTCCCTCCCCTGCCCTCCTCAACCAGTTCCGCCTCGGCACTCTGCCCCTCAACCTGCTGCAGATGTACTGCTTCCACCACATCCAGTTCAGGTGTGACAGGCTCTTCTCTTGTCCTCTGAGCAAGAGGAGCAGCAGGAGGGACACACAAGAGCTCTCCTCACAGAGGCTGCATCGCCAGGAAGTCCAAAGAAGTTCGGAGATTCTGTGCCACGTCCGAGCTTTCTCTGGGGATGCTGCTTCTCCCATGCACTGCCTGGCCGTAGCACTCGTACCACAGCCCCTGACAAAAGCCCAGGTGGTCTTTGTGGCTAGCAGAATTGCTCCTGCTGCCAGCAGGGATGCTCCTCGAGACAGACGAGGAGAGGCTGACCCGGGGAGCTGAGCCGGGAGGGATGTTCTGCGTCTCGTGCCCCTCGAGCATTCTCAAAAGCGCCTGCCGTGGAGGACAATTCAGGAGTCCCCCCGGGCCAGCAAAAGAGAGATGAGAAGGAAGAGATGATGGCCACGAAAAAAGCTCATGGTCTGTCAATCTTGAACTCCTCGAGACCAATCCTCAGCCCTCCCACCTAGCCCGGCCCCGCCGCCTCCGCGGCGCAGAGCTCCGAACGCCGCCCCGCTGCCGCCGCTCTCGCCGGCCCTCCGGATCCAGCCCGCACCGACGAGAGCCCGAGAGGCGTCGGCGCCCCGGTACAGTACCCGGGCTTAGTTGGATGAGGAGGACCGTGGACGGAGACGAGAACAGTGGACGGAGACGAAGACAGAGGAGGGAGAGGAGGCGGGGAGGAGGCGGCCCGGCCGGAGCAGAGACGGGGCTATCGGAGGCAGCGAGAAGCCGGGCGGCGGATGGGCGCTTTCGGCGCCAGCGGAGAGCGGGACTGGCGGCGCTGGCCGCGGTTCTGCTCGGTGCGCAAGGCTGGCGCCCGGCGACCGGGGGGCCGCGGCTGGAGTTGCCGTGCAGGTCCCTCTCCTGGCCTGTCCCGGGGATCATCCCTACTGGTAACAGGCGCACTTCTGCTGGTGATAAAGACCACCTGGTCTTTTGTCAGGGGATGTGGCACGAGTGCTGCGGAGAGGCCTTGCATGGGAGAAGCACCTTCCCCAGAGAAAGCTCGGACGTGGCATGGCATCTCCCACCTTCTTTGGACTTTCTGGCGATGTGGCCTCTGTGAGGAGAGCTCTTCTGTGTCCCTCCTCCTGCTCCTCTTACTCAGAGGACCAGGGAACAGCCTGTCACATCTGAACTGGATGTGCTGGAACCAGCATATCTGCAGCAGGTTGACGGGCACTCTGAGGCACAGTCCAAAGGTTCATTCCCTTTCCCATTGCTCTCAACTCAGGAAAAGGACATGAAGGACCACCAGGGAAGGGCGTGGTCCATTCCCATGTGCACTGGCTTCTCATCCAGCCCACAGAAGTTCTTTAGCCTTCCCTGGAGAGACACGGATGGACTAGGGCGGGTGAAGAGACTTGAAGAGACAAGTCTTGAGCACACACCTGGTGGTGGTGTGGGGAGATGACCCTGAGCAAGTACAATTGCCATCAGCCTCATGGGGGAGCCTTGAAGTTCTGTGGGACAAAGAGTGTCTGGTGTCACTTTGAATTTACGGTACTAAACCCTGGCAAAGCCCCTGGATGCAGTTCTGGGATGTGCTTCTGTGGACAGAGCTCCCTGTGCCCATCCCTCAGGCCGTGGGGCTTCTCAGATAGTGGCAGAGCAAGTGGCACCTCACAAGGGTTGAGATGTATCCAGGCTCCGGGCGTGGCAGCAGGAGCCCCAGGAGATACTGCCCCTGCTGCCATGAACTGTCTGTCTGGGTGTGTGCAAGGGAAGGACTCGTGTGTCTGAAAACCCTTGTGTGAGCGAGCAGTGAGCCCCCGCCAGGGCACCACTGACTCTTGGCCAGCTGGCCATCCACCACGATCCCAGAGGCCATTTTCCAGCACTGCTATGCAACATGTCATTCCCAGTCTGTCCGTACAACCGAGGTTGCCCCATCCCAGGGAGAGAATCTGGCACTTCCCCTCGTTGAACTTCCTCTGGTGGATGATTGCGCAAACCTCTAATTTGAGGTCTCTCTGTACTGCCTCCCTCTTCCATGAGGCCCTAGAGTGTCCCAATGGCCCTTTGATTCCAGGGGAATCTGCAGTGTTCAGTGGTCCAGGTGTTACGTGAAGCCCCCTCTTGTCACAATGGCACTAAAATGAGAGAGGATCTCTTTTCTAAACGACTTAGTACATCAGAAGCTTTATCTTAGATAAAAATGATATCCTAATTCTTTTAAGACTTCAGTTATTTTTAGGAGAGAGAATGTAGATAACACATGGAAACGAATAGAGAGTATATCGTATGCCCATCTTCAAGAAATCAGCTTACGTGCCTCTGAAATGTTCTTCAATAAGAGATTGTTCTGTTAAGAAGAAAGTCAATTAAATATTGTTTAAGCAAATGGGAAGTTCTAAGACATATGTCTTAGCTGGTCCTAGAACATTTAATTTAGGAGTTCGAGGTCGGATAGATCAAGCAGAGAGGCTACGAGGCCTGATTAGCGAGAAGACCACACTCCGAACATGACTGCCCCCCCCCCGAAGAAATGGACGCTAGATGGCAGTCTTGCTCCACGAATAAAACCCAAGATGCTATATGACCTCAAAATCATAACCTAATTCTCCACTGCTGGGGAAGGGGGAAGGGGTCTCTCAAGCGTCACTGTATTTATATTCCGAAATTTATACTAGATGTTTGATCCATGCATGGCAGAGTACCCCATGTATTCCCAGCTGACATATTAAAGAAATGTTCGATACAATGGTTTCTGGTCATTGGATTGAATTCTTTTTTTTCCCCCTTTGATTCCATGAAATTCCAAAGATATCTTTTAGGGTTTGTTTAATACCGTGAAGTCCCGCCTCTGAGCACCCCTCAACCTGCTGCAGATGTGCTGCTTCCACCACATGCAGTTCAGATGTGACAGGCTGTTCCCTGGTCCTCTGAGCAAGAGGAGCAGGAGGAGGGGGGACACAGAAGAGATCTCCTCACGGAGGTTGCATCTCCAGGAAGTTCAAAGCAGGTGGGAGATGCCATGCCACATCCGAGCTTTCTCTGGGGATGCTGCTTCTCCCATGCACTGCCTGGCCGTAGCACTCGTACCACAGCCCCTGACAAAAGCCCAGGTGGTCTTTGTGGCTAGCAGAATTGCTCCTGCTGCCAGCAGGGATGCTCCTCGAGACAGACGAGGAGAGGCTGACCCGGGGAGCTGAGCCGGGAGGGATGTTCTGCGTCTCGTGCCCCTCGAGCATTCTCAAAAGCGCCTGCCGTGGAGGACAATTCAGGAGTCCCCCCGGGCCAGCAAAAGAGAGATGAGAAGGAAGAGATGATGGCCACGAAAAAAGCTCATGGTCTGTCAATCTTGAACTCCTCGAGACCAATCCTCAGCCCTCCCACCTAGCCCGGCCCCACCGCCTCCGCGGCGCAGAGCTCCGAACGCCGCCCCGCTGCCGCCGCTCTCGCCGGCCCTCCGGATCCAGCCCGCACCGACGAGAACCCCAGAGGCGTCGGCGCCCCGGTACAGTACCCGGGCTTAGTTGGATGAGGAGGACCGTGGACGGAGACGAGAACAGTGGACGGAGACGAAGACAGAGGAGGGAGAGGAGGCGGGGAGGAGGCGGCCCGGCCGGAGCAGAGACGGGGCTATCGGAGGCAGCGAGAAGCCGGGCGGCGGATGGGCGCTTTCGGCGCCAGCGGAGAGCGGGACTGGCGGCGCTGGCCGCGGTTCTGCTCGGTGCGCAAGGCTGGCGTCCGGCGACCGGGGGGCCACGGCTGGAGTTGCCGTGCAGGTCCCTCCAGGGAGGGAGGCTGCCGTCCTGCCTGGCAGGTTCTTCACAGAGCTCCGTCTCCCAACTAGCCTCCCGTCCGTCCCTCCCTCTTCTCCGTAAAGTATTCCCTCGGAACACTCACCGGTCTTTTCTTTGTCGAGCCGTTCCCGTTTCCTTGCTTTACTCTCGGTCCTTCAGAGACCTCCTGCAGTCCGTCCTTCCCCTTTTCTACTTTCCTTTCTCTCTTGCTTAGCTCAGTCGCGCAGCTTCCCATTCTTCAGTGACTCCAAAAATCCACCTCTCTTTCCCGCACTCAACTCTCCAACAAATTCTAATGGGCACTTCCACAACTGCACACCTTGACAGTCTCGTCAAATTCTTCTCCGTACGGTCCTGACTCTTTCTGTGCCCTGTCTTCTGGGAAGCAACCTCCAGTGCAAAAAGCCATTCTGACGGCTTTTTGTCTTTATCTCCCCGCCAGTGTCTGCAGGCAGAGCCCAGGGCTACTAGGACACATTGGTGGAGACAACGGAAGGCAGTGAGATCATCAGAAAGTGTTCACACGCCAACCTCCGGATCGGCGATTTTATCCCTTTCTACCGGCAGCTCCCGGGTCACAGCACGGAACTCCTCGCGCGCGCTGCTAAAGGGTGCAGAGAGCTGCGTGCGCCAGCGGGGCGGCTGTCGTTGTCGGGAGATGGACGTTGGACCTTCCTCTAACTCTCCGGACCCCCTCTTGGGGACACGGCGCTGTATTCCTTCGCCCTGGCAGACAGGGATTCATTGACACGGTCGCCTTTGGAGCTTTCAGGGGCTTTTCTTAGAAATGCACAACTCGTTTAATACTTTCTACAGGGCAGCAATGTAGCGCCCCTATGAAAAAAGGGCGTTTCACTACTACACAAAGCACGGACCGCAGGAGTTCTCTAAAGGACAGAGAGAAAAGCAAGGGAAAAGAATGGCTTCACAAAAATAAGAGTGGTGAGTGTTTCGTGGGAATGCTTTATGGAGCAGAGGGGGGGACGGACGGGAGGCTAGTTGGGAGACTGAGCTCTGTGAAGAACCTGCCAGGCAGGACGGCAGCCTCGAGGGACCTGCACGGCCACCTCATTCGCGGCCACCACGGTCCCCGGGCGCCAGCCTTGCGCACCGAGCAGAACCGCGGCCAGCGCCGCCAGCCCCGCTCCCCAAAGAGCCGCATCCAGCGATCCGCCGCCCGGCCTCCCGCTGCCCCCAACAGCCCCGTCTCTCTGCTCCGGCCGGTCCGCCTCCTCCCCGCCTCTTCTCCCTCCTCTGCTTTCTTCTCCCTCCCCTGCCCTCCTCAACCAGTTCCGCCTCGGCACTCTGCCCCTCAACCTGCTGCAGATGTACTGCTTCCACCACATCCAGTTCAGGTGTGACAGGCTCTTCTCTTGTCCTCTGAGCAAGAGGAGCAGCAGGAGGGACACACAAGAGCTCTCCTCACAGAGGCTGCATCGCCAGGAAGTCCAAAGAAGTTCGGAGATTCTGTGCCACGTCCGAGCTTTCTCTGGGGATGCTGCTTCTCCCATGCACTGCCTGGCCGTAGCACTCGTACCACAGCCCCTGACAAAAGCCCAGGTGGTCTTTGTGGCTAGCAGAATTGCTCCTGCTGCCAGCAGGGATGCTCCTCGAGACAGACGAGGAGAGGCTGACCCGGGGAGCTGAGCCGGGAGGGATGTTCTGCGTCTCGTGCCCCTCGAGCATTCTCAAAAGCGCCTGCCGTGGAGGACAATTCAGGAGTCCCCCCGGGCCAGCAAAAGAGAGATGAGAAGGAAGAGATGATGGCCACGAAAAAAGCTCATGGTCTGTCAATCTTGAACTCCTCGAGACCAATCCTCAGCCCTCCCACCTAGCCCGGCCCCGCCGCCTCCGCGGCGCAGAGCTCCGAACGCCGCCCCGCTGCCGCCGCTCTCGCCGGCCCTCCGGATCCAGCCCGCACCGACGAGAGCCCGAGAGGCGTCGGCGCCCCGGTACAGTACCCGGGCTTAGTTGGATGAGGAGGACCGTGGACGGAGACGAGAACAGTGGACGGAGACGAAGACAGAGGAGGGAGAGGAGGCGGGGAGGAGGCGGCCCGGCCGGAGCAGAGACGGGGCTATCGGAGGCAGCGAGAAGCCGGGCGGCGGATGGGCGCTTTCGGCGCCAGCGGAGAGCGGGACTGGCGGCGCTGGCCGCGGTTCTGCTCGGTGCGCAAGGCTGGCGCCCGGCGACCGGGGGGCCGCGGCTGGAGTTGCCGTGCAGGTCCCTCTCCTGGCCTGTCCCGGGGATCATCCCTACTGGTAACAGGCGCACTTCTGCTGGTGATAAAGACCACCTGGTCTTTTGTCAGGGGATGTGGCACGAGTGCTGCGGAGAGGCCTTGCATGGGAGAAGCACCTTCCCCAGAGAAAGCTCGGACGTGGCATGGCATCTCCCACCTTCTTTGGACTTTCTGGCGATGTGGCCTCTGTGAGGAGAGCTCTTCTGTGTCCCTCCTCCTGCTCCTCTTACTCAGAGGACCAGGGAACAGCCTGTCACATCTGAACTGGATGTGCTGGAACCAGCATATCTGCAGCAGGTTGACGGGCACTCTGAGGCACAGTCCAAAGGTTCATTCCCTTTCCCATTGCTCTCAACTCAGGAAAAGGACATGAAGGACCACCAGGGAAGGGCGTGGTCCATTCCCATGTGCACTGGCTTCTCATCCAGCCCACAGAAGTTCTTTAGCCTTCCCTGGAGAGACACGGATGGACTAGGGCGGGTGAAGAGACTTGAAGAGACAAGTCTTGAGCACACACCTGGTGGTGGTGTGGGGAGATGACCCTGAGCAAGTACAATTGCCATCAGCCTCATGGGGGAGCCTTGAAGTTCTGTGGGACAAAGAGTGTCTGGTGTCACTTTGAATTTACGGTACTAAACCCTGGCAAAGCCCCTGGATGCAGTTCTGGGATGTGCTTCTGTGGACAGAGCTCCCTGTGCCCATCCCTCAGGCCGTGGGGCTTCTCAGATAGTGGCAGAGCAAGTGGCACCTCACAAGGGTTGAGATGTATCCAGGCTCCGGGCGTGGCAGCAGGAGCCCCAGGAGATACTGCCCCTGCTGCCATGAACTGTCTGTCTGGGTGTGTGCAAGGGAAGGACTCGTGTGTCTGAAAACCCTTGTGTGAGCGAGCAGTGAGCCCCCGCCAGGGCACCACTGACTCTTGGCCAGCTGGCCATCCACCACGATCCCAGAGGCCATTTTCCAGCACTGCTATGCAACATGTCATTCCCAGTCTGTCCGTACAACCGAGGTTGCCCCATCCCAGGGAGAGAATCTGGCACTTCCCCTCGTTGAACTTCCTCTGGTGGATGATTGCGCAAACCTCTAATTTGAGGTCTCTCTGTACTGCCTCCCTCTTCCATGAGGCCCTAGAGTGTCCCAATGGCCCTTTGATTCCAGGGGAATCTGCAGTGTTCAGTGGTCCAGGTGTTACGTGAAGCCCCCTCTTGTCACAATGGCACTAAAATGAGAGAGGATCTCTTTTCTAAACGACTTAGTACATCAGAAGCTTTATCTTAGATAAAAATGATATCCTAATTCTTTTAAGACTTCAGTTATTTTTAGGAGAGAGAATGTAGATAACACATGGAAACGAATAGAGAGTATATCGTATGCCCATCTTCAAGAAATCAGCTTACGTGCCTCTGAAATGTTCTTCAATAAGAGATTGTTCTGTTAAGAAGAAAGTCAATTAAATATTGTTTAAGCAAATGGGAAGTTCTAAGACATATGTCTTAGCTGGTCCTAGAACATTTAATTTAGGAGTTCGAGGTCGGATAGATCAAGCAGAGAGGCTACGAGGCCTGATTAGCGAGAAGACCACACTCCGAACATGACTGCCCCCCCCCGAAGAAATGGACGCTAGATGGCAGTCTTGCTCCACCAATAAAACCCAAGATGCTATATGACCTCAAAATCATAACCTAATTCTCCACTGCTGGGGAAGGGGGAAGGGGTCTCTCAAGCGTCACTGTATTTATATTCCGAAATTTATACTAGATGTTTGATCCATGCATGGCAGAGTACCCCATGTATTCCCAGCTGACATATTAAAGAAATGTTCGATACAATGGTTTCTGGTCATTGGATTGAATTCTTTTTTTTCCCCCTTTGATTCCATGAAATTCCAAAGATATCTTTTAGGGTTTGTTTAATACCGTGAAGTCCCGCCTCTGAGCACCCCTCAACCTGCTGCAGATGTGCTGCTTCCACCACATGCAGTTCAGATGTGACAGGCTGTTCCCTGGTCCTCTGAGCAAGAGGAGCAGGAGGAGGGGGGACACAGAAGAGATCTCCTCACGGAGGTTGCATCTCCAGGAAGTTCAAAGCAGGTGGGAGATGCCATGCCACATCCGAGCTTTCTCTGGGGATGCTGCTTCTCCCATGCACTGCCTCGCCGTAGCACTCGTACCACAGCCCCTGACAAAAGCCCAGGTGGTCTTTGTGGCTAGCAGAATTGCTCCTGCTGCCAGCAGGGATGCTCCTCGAGACAGACGAGGAGAGGCTGACCCGGGGAGCTGAGCCGGGAGGGATGTTCTGCGTCTCGTGCCCCTCGAGCATTCTCAAAAGCGCCTGCCGTGGAGGACAATTCAGGAGTCCCCCCGGGCCAGCAAAAGAGAGATGAGAAGGAAGAGATGATGGCCACGAAAAAAGCTCATGGTCTGTCAATCTTGAACTCCTCGAGACCAATCCTCAGCCCTCCTACCTAGCCCGGCCCCGCCGCCTCCGCGGCGCAGAGCTCCGAACGCCGCCCCGCTGCCGCCGCTCTCGCCGGCCCTCCGGATCCAGCCCGCACCCGACGAGAGCCCGAGAGGCGTCGGCGCCCCGGTACAGTACCCGGGCTTAGTTGGATGAGGAGGACCGTGGACGGAGACGAGAACAGTGGACGGAGACGAAGACAGAGGAGGGAGAGGAGGCGGGGAGGAGGCGGCCCGGCCGGAGCAGAGACGGGGCTATCGGAGGCAGCGAGAAGCCGGGCGGCGGATGGGCGCTTTCGGCGCCAGCGGAGAGCGGGACTGGCGGCGCTGGCCGCGGTTCTGCTCGGTGCGCAAGGCTGGCGTCCGGCGACCGGGGGGCCACGGCTGGAGTTGCCGTGCAGGTCCCTCCAGGGAGGGAGGCTGCCGTCCTGCCTGGTAGGTTCTTCACAGAGTTCCGTCTCCCAACTAGCCTCCCGTCCGTCCCTCCCTCTTCTCCGTAAAGTATTCCCTCGGAACACTCACCTGTCTTTTCTTTGTCGAGCCGTTCCCGTTTCCTTGCTTTACTCTCGGTCCTTCAGAGACCTCCTGCAGTCCGTCCTTCCCCTTTTCTACTTTCCTTTCTCTCTTGCTTAGCTCAGTCGCGCAGCTTCCCATTCTTCAGTGACTCCAAAAATCCACCTCTCTTTCCCGCACTCAACTCTCCAGCAAATTCTAATGGGCACTTCCACAACTGCACACCTTGACAGTCTCGTCAAATTCTTCTCCGTACGGTCCTGACTCTTTCTGTGCCCTGTCTTCTGGGAAGCAACCTCCAGTGCAAAAAGCCATTCTGACGGCTTTTTGTCTTTATCTCCCCGCCAGTGTCTGCAGGCAGAGCCCAGGGCTACTAGGACACATTGGTGGAGACAACGGAAGGCAGTGAGATCATCAGAAAGTGTTCACACGCCAACCTCCGGATCGGCGATTTTATCCCTTTCTACCGGCAGCTCCCGGGTCACAGCACGGAACTCCTCGCGCGCGCTGCTAAAGGGTGCAGAGAGCTGCGTGCGCCAGCGGGGCGGCTGTCGTTGTCGGGAGATGGACGTTGGACCTTCCTCTAACTCTCCGGACCCCCTCTTGGGGACACGGCGCTGTATTCCTTCGCCCTGGCAGACAGGGATTCATTGACACGGTCGCCTTTGGAGCTTTCAGGGGCTTTTCTTAGAAATGCACAACTCGTTTAATACTTTCTACAGGGCAGCAATGTAGCGCCCCTATGAAAAAAGGGCGTTTCACTACTACACAAAGCACGGACCGCAGGAGTTCTCTAAAGGACAGAGAGAAAAGCAAGGGAAAAGAATGGCTTCACAAAAATAAGAGTGGTGAGTGTTTCGTGGGAATGCTTTATGGAGCAGAGGGGGGGACGGACGGGAGGCTAGTTGGGAGACTGAGCTCTGTGAAGAACCTGCCGGGCAGGACGGCAGCCTCGAGGGACCTGCACGGCCACCTCATTCGCGGCCACCACGGTCCCCGGGCGCCAGCCTTGCGCACCGAGCAGAACCGCGGCCAGCGCCGCCAGCCCCGCTCCCCAAAGAGCCGCATCCAGCGATCCGCCGCCCGGCCTCCCGCTGCCCCCAACAGCCCCGTCTCTCTGCTCCGGCCGGTCCGCCTCCTCCCCGCCTCTTCTCCCTCCTCTGCTTTCTTCTCCCTCCCCTGCCCTCCTCAACCAGTTCCGCCTCGGCACTCTGCCCCTCAACCTGCTGCAGATGTACTGCTTCCACCACATCCAGTTCAGGTGTGACAGGCTCTTCTCTTGTCCTCTGAGCAAGAGGAGCAGCAGGAGGGACACACAAGAGCTCTCCTCACAGAGGCTGCATCGCCAGGAAGTCCAAAGAAGTTCGGAGATTCTGTGCCACGTCCGAGCTTTCTCTGGGGATGCTGCTTCTCCCATGCACTGCCTCGCCGTAGCACTCGTACCACAGCCCCTGACAAAAGCCCAGGTGGTCTTTGTGGCTAGCAGAATTGCTCCTGCTGCCAGCAGGGATGCTCCTCGAGACAGACGAGGAGAGGCTGACCCGGGGAGCTGAGCCGGGAGGGATGTTCTGCGTCTCGTGCCCCTCGAGCATTCTCAAAAGCGCCTGCCGTGGAGGACAATTCAGGAGTCCCCCCGGGCCAGCAAAAGAGAGATGAGAAGGAAGAGATGATGGCCACGAAAAAAGCTCATGATCTGTCAATCTTGAACTCCTCGAGACCAATCCTCAGCCCTCCCACCTAGCCCGGCCCCGCCGCCTCCGCGGCGCAGAGCTCCGAACGCCGCCCCGCTGCCGCCGCTCTCGCCGGCCCTCCGGATCCAGCCCGCACCGACGAGAGCCCGAGAGGCGTCGGCGCCCCGGTACAGTACCCGGGCTTAGTTGGATGAGGAGGACCGTGGACGGAGACGAGAACAGTGGACGGAGACGAAGACAGAGGAGGGAGAGGAGGCGGGGAGGAGGCGGCCCGGCCGGAGCAGAGACGGGGCTATCGGAGGCAGCGAGAAGCCGGGCGGCGGATGGGCGCTTTCGGCGCCAGCGGAGAGCGGGACGGGCGGCGCTGGCCGCGGTTCTGCTCGGTGCGCAAGGCTGGCGCCCGGCGACCGGGGGGCCGCGGCTGGAGTTGCCGTGCAGGTCCCTCTCCTGGCCTGTCCCGGGGATCATCCCTACTGGTAACAGGCGCACTTCTGCTGGTGATAAAGACCACCTGGTCTTTTGTCAGGGGATGTGGCACGAGTGCTGCGGAGAGGCCTTGCATGGGAGAAGCACCTTCCCCAGAGAAAGCTCGGACGTGGCATGGCATCTCCCACCTTCTTTGGACTTTCTGGCGATGTGGCCTCTGTGAGGAGAGCTCTTCTGTGTCCCTCCTCCTGCTCCTCTTACTCAGAGGACCAGGGAACAGCCTGTCACATCTGAACTGGATGTGCTGGAACCAGCATATCTGCAGCAGGTTGACGGGCACTCTGAGGCACAGTCCAAAGGTTCATTCCCTTTCCCATTGCTCTCAACTCAGGAAAAGGACATGAAGGACCACCAGGGAAGGGCGTGGTCCATTCCCATGTGCACTGGCTTCTCATCCAGCCCACAGAAGTTCTTTAGCCTTCCCTGGAGAGACACGGATGGACTAGGGCGGGTGAAGAGACTTGAAGAGACAAGTCTTGAGCACACACCTGGTGGTGGTGTGGGGAGATGACCCTGAGCAAGTACAATTGCCATCAGCCTCATGGGGGAGCCTTGAAGTTCTGTGGGACAAAGAGTGTCTGGTGTCACTTTGAATTTACGGTACTAAACCCTGGCAAAGCCCCTGGATGCAGTTCTGGGATGTGCTTCTGTGGACAGAGCTCCCTGTGCCCATCCCTCAGGCCGTGGGGCTTCTCAGATAGTGGCAGAGCAAGTGGCACCTCACAAGGGTTGAGATGTATCCAGGCTCCGGGCGTGGCAGCAGGAGCCCCAGGAGATACTGCCCCTGCTGCCATGAACTGTCTGTCTGGGTGTGTGCAAGGGAAGGACTCGTGTGTCTGAAAACCCTTGTGTGAGCGAGCAGTGAGCCCCCGCCAGGGCACCACTGACTCTTGGCCAGCTGGCCATCCACCACGATCCCAGAGGCCATTTTCCAGCACTGCTATGCAACATGTCATTCCCAGTCTGTCCGTACAACCGAGGTTGCCCCATCCCAGGGAGAGAATCTGGCACTTCCCCTCGTTGAACTTCCTCTGGTGGATGATTGCGCAAACCTCTAATTTGAGGTCTCTCTGTACTGCTTCCCTCTTCCATGAGGCCCTAGAGTGTCCCAATGGCCCTTTGATTCCAGGGGAATCTGCAGTGTTCAGTGGTCCAGGTGTTACGTGAAGCCCCCTCTTGTCACAATGGCACTAAAATGAGAGAGGATCTCTTTTCTAAACGACTTAGTACATCAGAAGCTTTATCTTAGATAAAAATGATATCCTAATTCTTTTAAGACTTCAGTTATTTTTAGGAGAGAGAATGTAGATAACACATGGAAACGAATAGAGAGTATATCGTATGCCCATCTTCAAGAAATCAGCTTACGTGCCTCTGAAATGTTCTTCAATAAGAGATTGTTCTGTTAAGAAGAAAGTCAATTAAATATTGTTTAAGCAAATGGGAAGTTCTAAGACATATGTCTTAGCTGGTCCTAGAACATTTAATTTAGGAGTTCGAGGTCGGATAGATCAAGCAGAGAGGCTACGAGGCCTGATTAGCGAGAAGACCACACTCCGAACATGACTGCCCCCCCCCGAAGAAATGGACGCTAGATGGCAGTCTTGCTCCACCAATAAAACCCAAGATGCTATATGACCTCAAAATCATAACCTAATTCTCCACTGCTGGGGAAGGGGGAAGGGGTCTCTCAAGCGTCACTGTATTTATATTCCGAAATTTATACTAGATGTTTGATCCATGCATGGCAGAGTACCCCATGTATTCCCAGCTGACATATTAAAGAAATGTTCGATACAATGGTTTCTGGTCATTGGATTGAATTCTTTTTTTTCCCCCTTTGATTCCATGAAATTCCAAAGATATCTTTTAGGGTTTGTTTAATACCGTGAAGTCCCGCCTCTGAGCGCCCCTCAACCTGCTGCAGATGTGCTGCTTCCACCACATGCAGTTCAGATGTGACAGGCTGTTCCCTGGTCCTCTGAGCAAGAGGAGCAGGAGGAGGGGGGACACAGAAGAGATCTCCTCACGGAGGTTGCATCTCCAGGAAGTTCAAAGCAGGTGGGAGATGCCATGCCACATCCGAGCTTTCTCTGGGGATGCTGCTTCTCCCATGCACTGCCTCGCCGTAGCACTCGTACCACAGCCCCTGACAAAAGCCCAGGTGGTCTTTGTGGCTAGCAGAATTGCTCCTGCTGCCAGCAGGGATGCTCCTCGAGACAGACGAGGAGAGGCTGACCCGGGGAGCTGAGCCGGGAGGGATGTTCTGCGTCTCGTGCCCCTCGAGCATTCTCAAAAGCGCCTGCCGTGGAGGACAATTCAGGAGTCCCCCCGGGCCAGCAAAAGAGAGATGAGAAGGAAGAGATGATGGCCACGAAAAAAGCTCATGGTCTGTCAATCTTGAACTCCTCGAGACCAATCCTCAGCCCTCCTACCTAGCCCGGCCCCGTCGCCTCCGCGGCGCAGAGCTCCGAACGCCGC
The DNA here is from genome assembly GCF_036250125.1 of Pseudopipra pipra. Taxonomy (NCBI): domain Eukaryota; kingdom Metazoa; phylum Chordata; class Aves; order Passeriformes; family Pipridae; genus Pseudopipra; species Pseudopipra pipra. The sequence continues at coordinate 46,661 of NW_026991229.1, forward strand.
CCCGCTGCCGCCGCTCTCGCCGGCCCTCCGGATCCAGCCCGCACCCGACGAGAGCCCGAGAGGCGTCGGCGCCCCGGTACAGTACCCGGGCTTAGTTGGATGAGGAGGACCGTGGACGGAGACGAGAACAGTGGACGGAGACGAAGACAGAGGAGGGAGAGGAGGCGGGGAGGAGGCGGCCCGGCCGGAGCAGAGACGGGGCTATCGGAGGCAGCGAGAAGCCGGGCGGCGGATGGGCGCTTTCGGCGCCAGCGGAGAGCGGGACTGGCGGCGCTGGCCGCGGTTCTGCTCGGTGCGCAAGGCTGGCGTCCGGCGACCGGGGGGCCACGGCTGGAGTTGCCGTGCAGGTCCCTCCAGGGAGGGAGGCTGCCGTCCTGCCTGGCAGGTTCTTCACAGAGCTCCGTCTCCCAACTAGCCTCCCGTCCGTCCCTCCCTCTTCTCCGTAAAGTATTCCCTCGGAACACTCACCTGTCTTTTCTTTGTCGAGCCGTTCCCGTTTCCTTGCTTTACTCTCGGTCCTTCAGAGACCTCCTGCAGTCCGTCCTTCCCCTTTTCTACTTTCCTTTCTCTCTTGCTTAGCTCAGTCGCGCAGCTTCCCATTCTTCAGTGACTCCAAAAATCCACCTCTCTTTCCCGCACTCAACTCTCCAGCAAATTCTAATGGGCACTTCCACAACTGCACACCTTGACAGTCTCGTCAAATTCTTCTCCGTACGGTCCTGACTCTTTCTGTGCCCTGTCTTCTGGGAAGCAACCTCCAGTGCAAAAAGCCATTCTGACGGCTTTTTGTCTTTATCTCCCCGCCAGTGTCTGCATGTTGAGGTCTGCACCATTATGACATGTCTGGGCTTTATGAGGTCAGTGCCAAGAGGAGGCCTGAACCATTATGAGGTGACTGGGCTTTATGAGGTCAGTGTGATGAGGAGGCCTGCATCATTATGACATGTCTGGGCTTCATGAGGTCAGTGCCATGAGGAGGTCTGCGTCATTATGACATGCCTGGGCTTTATGAGGCCAGTGTGATGATGAGGCCAGCACAATTATGATATGTCTGGGCTTCATGAGGTCAGTGCCATGAGGAGGCCTGCACCATTATGACATGTCTGGGCTTTATGAGGTCAGTGTGATGAGGAGGCCTGCACCATTATGACATGTCTGGGCTTTATGAGGTCAATGTGATGTTGAGACCTGCACCTTTATGAAGTGTCAGGGCTTTATGATGTCAGTGCCATGACGAGGCCTGCACCATTATGACATGTCTGGGCTTTATGAGGTCAGTGCCATGAGGAGGCCTGGGCCATTATGACATGTCTGGGCTTTATGAGGTCAGTGCCATGAGGAGGCCTGCACCATTATGACATGTCTGGGTTTATGAGGTCAGTGTGATGATGAGACCTGCACCATTATGACATCTCTGGACTTTATGAGGTCAGTGCCATGAAAAGGCCTGCAACATTATGACATGTCTGGGTTTATGAGGTCAGTGTGATGATGAGACCTGCACCATTATGACATATCTCGACTTTATGAGGTCAGTGCCATGAGGAGGCCTGCACCATTATGACATATCTGGACTTTACGAGGTCAGTGCCATGATGAGACATGCACCATTATGACATGTCTGGGCTTTTTAAGGTCAGTGTGATGATGAGACCGGCACAAATATGAGTTGTCTGGGCTTTATCAGGTGACTGTGACGATGAGGCCTGCATTATTATGACATGTCTCGGCTTAATGAGGTCAGTGTGATGATGAGGCCTGCACCATTATGCGGTGTCTGGGCTTTATGAGGTCAGTGTGATGAGGAGGCCTGCACCATTATGACGTGTCTGGGCTTTATGAGGTCAGTGTGATGAGGAGACCTGCACCATTATGCCGTGTCTGGGCGTTATGAGGTCAGTTTCATGATGAGGCTTGCATCATTATGACATGTCTGGGCTTTATGCGGTGACTGTGATGATGAGGACTGTCCCATTATGACATGTCTGGTGTTTATGAGGTCTGTGCCATGAGGAGGCCTGCACCATTATGACATGCCTGGGCTTTATGAGGTCAGTGTGATGTTGAGGTCTGCACCATTATGACATGTCTGGGCTTTATCAGGTCACTGTGATGATGAGGCCTGCACCATTATGACATGTCTGGGCTTTATGAGGTCAGTGTGATGATGAGACCTGCACCCTTATGACATCTCTGGGCTTTATGACGTGACTGTGATGATGAGGCCTGCACCATTATGACATGTCTGGGCTTTATGAGGTAACTGTGATGATGAGGCCTGCCCCATTATGACATGTCTGGGCTTTATGAGGTCAGTGTGATGAGGAGGCCTGCACCATTATGACATGTCTGGGCTTTATAAGGTGAGTGTGATGTTGAGGCCTGCATTATTATGACATGTCTGGACTTTATGAGGTCTGCGCCAAGAGGAGGCCTGAACCATTATGAGGTGACTGGGCTTTATGAGGTCAGTGTGATGAGGAGGCCTGCATCATTATGACATGTCTGGGCTTTTTGAGGTGACTGTGATGATGAGAACTGCCCCATTATGACATGTCTGGGCTTTATGAGCTCTGTGCCATGAGGAGCTCTGCGTCATTATGACATGCCTGGGCTTTATGAGGCCAGTGTGATGATGAGGCCAGCACAATTATGATGTGTCTGAGCTTCATGAGGTCAGTGCCATGAGGAGGCCTGCACCATTATGACATGTCTGGGCTTTTTGAGGTCAGTGTGATGATGAGGCCTGCACCATTATGACATGTCTGGGCGTTATGAGGTCAGTGTGATGATGAGACCTGCACCATTACGAAGTGTCAGGGCTTTATGAGGTCAGTGCCATGACGGGGCTTGCACCATTATGACATGTCTGGGCTTTATGAGGTCAGTGCCATGAGGAGGCCTGGGCCATTATGACATGTCCGGGGTTTATGAGGTCAGTGCCATGAGGAGGCCTGCACCATTATGACATGTCTGGACTTTATGAGGTCAGTGCCATGAGGAGGCCTGCACCATTATGACATGTCTGGGTTTATGAGGTCAGTGTGATGATGAGACCTGCACCATTATGGCATATCTGGACTTTATGAGGTCAGTGCCATGAGGAGGCCTGCACCATTATGACATATCTGGACTTTATGAGGTCAGTGCCATGAGGATGCCTGCACCATTATGACATATCTGGACTTTACGAGGTCAGTGCCATGATGAGACATGCACCATTATGACATGTCTTGGCTTTTTGAGGTCAGTGTGATGATGAGACCTGCACAAATATGAGTTGTCTGGGCTTTATCAGGTGACTGTGACGATGAGGCCTGCATTATTATGACATGTCTGGGCTTAATGAGGTCAGTGTGATGATGAGGCCTGCACCATTATGCGGTGTCTGGGCTTTATGAGGTCAGTGTGATGAGGAGGCCTGCACCATTATGAGGGGACTGGGCTTTATGAGGTCAGTGTGATGAGGAGGCCTGCACCATTATGCCGTGTCTGGGCGTTATGAGGTCAGTTTCATGATGAGGCTTGCATCATTATGACATGTCTGGGCTTTATGCGGTGACTGTGATGATGAGGACTGTCCCATTATGACATGTCTGGTGTTTATGAGGTCTGCGCCATGAGGAGGCCTGCACCATTATGACATGCCTGGGCTTTATGAGGTCAGTGTGATGTTGAGGTCTGCACCATTATGACATGTCTGGGCTTCATGAGGTCAGTGCCATGAGGAGGCCTGCACTATTATGACATGTCTGGGCTTTCTGAGGTCAGTGTGATGATGAGGCCTGCACCATTATGACATGTCTGGGCTTTATGAGGTCACTGTGATGATGAGGTCTGCACCATTATGACATGTCTGGGCTTTATGAGGTCAGTGCCATGAGGAGGCCTCCACCATTAAGACATGTCTGGGCTTTATGAGGTCGCTGTGATGATGAGGCCTGCACCATTATGACATGTCTGGACTTTATGAGGTCAGTGTGATGATGAGGCCTGCACCATTATGACATGTCTGGGCTTTATGAGGTCTGTGTGATGATGAGCCCTGCACCCTTATGACATCTCTGGGCTTTATGAGGTCACTGTGATGATGAGGCCTGCACCATTATGACATGTCTGGGCTTTTTGAGGTCAGTGTGATGATGAGACCTGCACCATTATGACATGTCTGGTCTTTATGAGGTCAGTGTGGTGATGAGGCCTGCACCATTATGACATATCTGGACTTTATGAGGTCAGTGCCATGAGGAGGCCTGCACCATTATGACATGTCTGGGCTTTACGAGGTCAGTGCCATGATGAGACATGCGCCATTATGACATGTCTGGGCTTTTTGAGGTCAGTGTGATGATGAGACCTGCACAAATATGAGTTGTATGGGCTTTATCAGGTGACTGTGACGATGAGGCCTGCATCATTATGACATGTCTGGGCTTTATGAGGTCAGTGTGATGATGAGGCCTGCACCATTATGACATGCCTGGGCTTTATGAGGCCAGTGTGCTGATGAGGCCAGCACAATTATGATATGTCTGGGCTTCATGAGGTCAGTGCCATGAGGAGGCCTGCACCATTATGTCATGTCTGGGCTTTATGAGGTCAGTGTGATGATGAGGCCTGCACCATTTTGACATGTCTGGGCTTTATGAGGTCAGTGTGGTGATGAGGCCTGCAACCTTATGACATCTCTGGACTTTATGAGGTCAGTGCCATGAGGAGGCCTGCACCATTATGACATGTCTGGGCTTTATGACGTCAGTGTGATGATGAAACCTGCTCCATTATGACATATCTTGACTTTATGAGGTCAGTGCCATGAGGAGGCCTGCACCATTATGACATGTCTGGGCTTTATGTGGTCAGTGTGATGATGAGGCCTGCACCATTATGACATGTCTGGTCTTTATGAGGTCACTGTGATGATGAGGCCTGCACCATTATGACATGTCTGGGCTTTATGAGGTCACTGTGATGATGAGGTCTGCACCATTATGACATATCTGGTCTTTATGAGGTCAGTGCCATGATGAGGCCTGCACCATTATGACATGTCTGGTCTGTATGAGGTCAGTGTGATGTTGAGGTCTGCACCATTATGACATGTCTGGGCTTTATGAGGTCAGTGCCATGATGAGACCCGCACCATTATGAGGTGTCTGGGCTTTATGCGGTCACTGTGATGATGAGACCTGCACTATTATGACATGTCTGGGCGTTATGAGGTCAGTGTGATGATGAGGCCTGCACCATTATGACATGTCTGGGCTTTATGAGGTCTGTGTGATGATGAGCCCTGCACCCTTATGACATCTCTGGGCTTTATGAGGTCACTGTGATGATGAGGCCTGCACCATTATGACATGTCTGGGCTTTATGAGGTAACTGTGATGATGAGACCTGCACCATTATGACATGTCTGGTCTTTATGAGGTCAGTGTGGTGATGAGGCCTGCACCATTATGACATATCTGGACTTTATGAGGTCAGTGCCATGAGGAGGCCTGCACCATTATGACATGTCTGGGCTTTACGAGGTCAGTGCCATGATGAGACATGCGCCATTATGACATGTCTGGGCTTTTTGAGGTCAGTGTGATGATGAGACCTGCACAAATATGAGTTGTATGGGCTTTATCAGGTGACTGTGACGATGAGGCCTGCATCATTATGACATGTCTGGGCTTTATGAGGTCAGTGTGATGATGAGGCCTGCACCATTATGACATGCCTGGGCTTTATGAGGCCAGTGTGCTGATGAGGCCAGCACAATTATGATATGTCTGGGCTTCATGAGGTCAGTGCCATGAGGAGGCCTGCACCATTATGTCATGTCTGGGCTTTATGAGGTCAGTGTGATGATGAGGCCTGCACCATTTTGACATGTCTGGGCTTTATGAGGTCAGTGTGGTGATGAGGCCTGCAACCTTATGACATCTCTGGACTTTATGAGGTCAGTGCCATGAGGAGGCCTGCACCATTATGACATGTCTGGGCTTTATGACGTCAGTGTGATGATGAAACCTGCTCCATTATGACATATCTTGACTTTATGAGGTCAGTGCCATGAGGAGGCCTGCACCATTATGACATGTCTGGGCTTTATGTGGTCAGTGTGATGATGAGGCCTGCACCATTATGACATGTCTGGTCTTTATGAGGTCACTGTGATGATGAGGCCTGCACCATTATGACATGTCTGGGCTTTATGAGGTCACTGTGATGATGAGGTCTGCACCATTATGACATATCTGGTCTTTATGAGGTCAGTGCCATGATGAGGCCTGCACCATTATGACATGTCTGGTCTGTATGAGGTCAGTGTGATGTTGAGGTCTGCACCATTATGACATGTCTGGGCTTTATGAGGTCAGTGCCATGATGAGACCCGCACCATTATGAGGTGTCTGGGCTTTATGCGGTCACTGTGATGATGAGACCTGCACCATTATGACATGTCTGGGCTTTTTGAGGTCACTGTGATGATGAGACTTGCACCATTATGACATGTCTGGGCTTTATGAGGTCAGTGCCATGAGGAGGCCTGCACCATTGTGACATGTCTGGGCTTTATGAGGTCAGTGCCATGAGGAGGCCTGCACCATTATGACGTGTCTGGGCTTTATGAGGTCAGGATGATGCTCAGACCTGCACCATTATGACGTGTCTGGGCTTTATGAGGTCACTGTGATGATGAGGCCTGCACCATTATGACATGTCTGGACTTTATGAGGTCAGTGCCATGAGGAGACCTGCACGAGTACGACATGTATGGGCTTTATGAGGTCAGTGTCATGATGAGTCTTGCACCTTTACAACGTGTCTGGGCTTTATAAGGTCAGCGTGATGCTGAGGTCTGCACCATCATGAGGTGTGTGGGCATTATGAGGTCACTGTGATTTTGAGGCTTGCATCATTATGACATGTTCAAATTTTATAAGGTCATTGCCATGATGAAGCCTGCACCATTATGACATGTCTGGGCTTTATGAGGTTAGTGCCATGATGAGGACTGCACCATTATGATGTGTCTGGGTTTTATGAGGTCAGTGCCATGATGAGACATGCACCATTATGACATGTCTGGGCTTTATGAGGTCAATGTGATTATGAGACCTGCACCATTATGGGGTGTCAGGGCTTTATGAGATCAGTGCCAAGAGGAGGCCTGCACCATTATGACATATCTGGGCTTTATGAGGTCAGTGCCATGATGAGGCCTGCACCATTATGACATGTCTGGGCTTTATGACGTGACTTTGATGATGAGGCCTGCACCATTATGACATGTCTGGGCTTTAAGAGGTCAGTGCCATGATGAGGCCTGCACCATTATGACATGTCTGGGCTTTATGAGGTCACTGTGATGATGCGGCCTACACCATTATGACATGTCTGGACTTTATGAGGTCAGTGCCATGAGGAGGCCTGAAAAATTATGACATGTCTGGTCTTTATGAGGTCAGTGGGATGATGAGGCCTGCACCATTATGACATGTCGGGGCTTTATGAGGTCGGTGCCATGAGGAGTCCTGCATTATTATGACATGTCTGGGCTTTATGAGGTGAGTGCCATGGGGAGGCCTGCACCATTTTGAGGTGTCTGGGCTGCATGAGGTCACTGTCATGAGGAGGCCTGCATCATTATGACATGTCTGGGTTTTATGAGGTGACTGAGATGATGAGGACTGCACCATTATGACATGTCTGGGCTTTATGAGGTCAGTGTGATGATGAGGCCAGCAAGATTATGACATGTCTGTGCTTTATGAGGTCAGTACCGTGAGGAGGCCTGGGCCATTATGACATGTCTGGGCTTTATGAGGTCGGTGCCAAGAGGAGTCCTGCACGATTATGACATGTCTGGGCTTTATGAGGTCAGTGCCATGATGAGGCCTGCACCATTATGACATGTCCGGGCTTTATGAGGACAGTGTGATGATGAGGTCTGCACCATTATGACGTGTCTGGGCTTTATGTGGTCCTTGCCATGAGGAGGCCTGCTCCATTATGAGTTGACTGGGCTTTATGTGGTCACTGTGATTATGAGGCCTGCACCATTATGACGTGTCTGGGCTTTATGACGTCACTGTGATGATGAGGCTTGCATCATTATGACATGTCTGAATTTTATTAAGTCAGTGCCATGATTAGGCCTGCACCATTATGACATATCTGGGCTTTATGAGGTCACTGTGATGATGACAGCGGTACCATTATGACGTCTCTGGGTTTTATGGGGTCAGTGTGATGATGAGGCCTGCAGCATTTTGACATATCTGGGCGTTATGAGGTCGGTGTTATGATGACACCTGCACCATTATGAGGTGTCTGGGCTTTATGAGGTTAGTGTGATGATGAGGAATGCACCATTATGACATGTCTGGGCCTTATAAGGTCAGTGTGATGATGTGGCCTGCACCATTATGACATGTCTGGGCTTTATAAGGTCAGTGTGATTATGAGACCTGCACCATTATGAGGCGTCAGGACTTTATGAGGTCCGTGCCACGATTAGGCCTGCACTATTATGACATGACTGGCCTTTTTGAGATCAGTGCCAAGAGGAGGCCTGCACTATTATGACAAGTCTAGTCTTTATGAGGTCAGTGTGATGATGAGGCCTGCACCATTATGACATGTCTGGACTTTATGAGGTCAGTACCGTGAGGAGGCCTGGGCCATTATGACATGTCTGGGGTTTATGAGGTCAGTGCCATGATGAGACCTGCACGATTATGGCATGACTGTGCTTTATGAGGTCAGTGCCATAATGAGACCTGCACTGTTATGACATGTCTGGGCTTTATGAGGTCAGCGCCAAGAGGAGGCCTGAACCATTATGACATGTCTGGGTTTTATGAGGTCAGTGCCATGATGAGACCTGCACCATTATGACTTGTCTGGAATTTCTGAGGTCAGTGTGAGGATGAGGCCTGCACCATTATGACATGTTCGAATTTTATGAGGTCAGTGCCATGATGAGGCCTGCACCATTATGACATGTCTGGGCTTTATGAGGTCAGTGTGGTGATGAGGCCTGCACCATTATGACATGTCTGGGCTTTATGCGGTCAGTGCCCTGATGAGACCTACACTGTTATTACATGTCTCGTCTTTATGAGGTCAGTGTGATGATGAGGCCTGTACCATTATGACATGTCTGGGCTTTATGAGGTCACTGTGATGATGAGACCTGCACCATTATGTTATGTCTGGGCGTTATGAGGTCAGTGCCATGAAGAGGCCTGCACCATTATGACATATCTGGGCTTTATGAAGTCAGTGTGATGATGAGGCCTGCTCCATTATGACATGTCTGGGCTTTATGAGGTCACTGTGATGATGCAGCCTGCAGCATTATGACATGTCTAGGCTTTATGAAGTCAGTGTCATGATGAGGCCTGCACCATTATGACATGTCTGGGCTTTATGAGGTCAGTGTGGTGATGAGACCTGCACCCTTATGACATGTCTGGGCTTTATGAGGTCAGTGCCATGAGGAGGCCTGCACCGTTATGACATGTCTGGGTTTATGAGGTCAGTGTGATGATGAGACCTGCACCATTATGACATATCTGGACTTTATGAGGTCAGTGTGATGATGAGACCTGCACCATTATGGGTTGTCAGGGCTTTATGAGATCAGTGCCAAGAGGAGGCCTGCACCATTATGACATGTCTGGGCTTTACGAGGTCAGTGCCATGATTAGACAGGCACCATTATGACATGTCTGGGCTTTATGTGGTCGGTGTGATGATGAGGCCTGCACCATTATGAGGTGTCTGCGCTTTATGACGTGAGTGTGATGTTGAGGCCTGCACCATTATGACATGTCTGGGCTTTATGAGGTCAGTGCCATGAGGAGGCCTTCACCATTATGAGGTGACTGGGCTTTATGAGGTCAGTGTGATGAGGAGGCTTGCATCACTATGACATGTCTGGGTTTTATGAGGTGACTGTGATGATGAGGCCTGCACCATTATGACATGTCTGGGCTTTATGAGGTCAGTGCCATGAGGCCTGCACCATTATGACATGTCTGGGCTTTATGAGGTCAGTGTGATGATGAGGCCAGCACAATTATGATATGTCTGGGCTTCATGAGGACAGTGCCATGAGGAGGCCTGGGCCATTATGACATGTCTGGGCTTTATGAGGTCAGTGTGATGATGAGGCCTGCACCATCATGACATGTCTGGGCGTGATGAGGTCAGTGCCATGAGGAGGCCTGGGCCATTATGACATGTCTGGGCTTTATGAGGTCAGTGCCATGATGAGACCTGCATGATTATGACATGTCTAGGCTTTATGAGGTCAGTGCCATGAGGAGGCCTGCACCATTATGACATGTCTGGGCTTCATGAGGTCAGTGTAATGATGAGTACTGCTCCATTATGACATGTCTGGGCTTTATGAGGTCAGTGCCATGAGGAGGCCTGCACCATTATGACATGTCTGGGGTTTATGAGGTCAGTGCCATGATGAGGCCTGCACCATTATGACATGTCCGGGCTTTATGAGGTCAGTGCCATGAGGAGGCCTGCACCATTATGACATGTCTGGACTTTATGAGGTCAGTGTGGTGATGAGGCCTGCACCCTTATGACATGTCTGGGCTTTATGAGGTCAGTGCCATGAGGAGGCCTGCACCATTATGACATGTCTGGGTTTATGAGGTCAGTGTGATGAAGAGACCTGCACCATTATGACATGTCTGGGCTTTATGGGGTCACTGTGTTGGTGAGGCCTGCACCATTATGAGGTGTCTGGGCGACATGAGGTCAGTGTTATGATGAGGCCTGCATCATTATGACATGTTCGAATTTTATGCAGTCAGTGCCATGATGAGGCCTGCACCATTATGACATGTCTGGGCTTTAAGAGGTCACTGTGATGATGCGGCCTGCACCATTATGACATGTCTGGTCTTTATGAGGTCAGTGCCATGAGGAGGCCTGCACCATTGTGACATGTCTGGGCTTTATGAGGTCAGTGCCAAGAGGAGGCCTGAACCATTATGACATGTCTGGTCTTTATGAGGTCAGTGCCATGAGGAGGCCTGCACCCTTATGACATGTCTGGGCTTTATGAGGTCAGTGCCATGAGGAGGCCTGCACCATTATGACATGTCTGGGTTTATGAGGTCAGTGTGATGAAGAGACCTGCACCATTATGACATATCTGGACTTTATGAGGTCAGTGCCATGAGGAGGCCTGCCCTATTATGACATGTCTGGGCTTTACGAGGTCAGTGCCATGATGAGACATGCACCATTATGACATGTCTGGGCTTTTTGAGGTCTGTGTCATGATGAGACCTGCACAAATATGAGTTGTCTGGGTTTTATCAGTTGACTGTGATAAGGACGCGTGCACCATTATGACGTGTCTGGGCGTGATGATGTCATTGTGATGATGAGGCCTGCACCATTATGAGGTGTCTGGGCTTTATGAGGTGACTGTGATGATGAGGCCTGCACCATTATGACATGTCTGGGCTTTATGAGGTCAGTGCCATGAGGAGGCCTGCACCATTGTGACATGTCTGGGCTTTATGAGGTCAGTGCCATGAGGAGACCTGCACCATTATGACGTATCTGGGCTTTTTGAGGTCACTGTGATGATGAGACCTGCACAAATATGAGTTGTCTGGGCTTTATGAGGTGACTGTGATGATGAGACCTACACCACTATGTCATGTCTGGGCTTTATGAGGTCAGTGTCATGATGACACCAACACCATTATGACATGTCTGGGCTTTATGAGGTCAGTGTCATGATGAGGCCTGAACCATTTTGAGGTGTCTGGGCTTTATGAGGTCAGCGTGATGATGAGGCCTGCACCATTATGACATGTCTGGTCTTTATGAGGTCAGTGTGATGATGAGACTTGCACCATTCTGAAGTGTCAGGGCTTTATGAGGTCAGTGCCATGACGAGGCTTGCACCATTATGACATGTCTGGGGTTTATGAGGTCAGTGCCATGAGGAGGCCTGCACCATTATGACATGTCTGGGCTTTATGAGGTCAGTGTGGTGATGAGGCCTGCACCCTTATGACATGTCTGGAGTTTATGAGGTCAGTGCCATGAGGAGGCCTGCACCATTATGACATGTCGGGGTTTATGAGGTCAGTGTGATGATGAGACCTGCACCATTATGACATATCTGGACTTTATGAGGTCAGTGCCATGAGGAGGCCTGCACTATTATGACATGTCTGGGCTTTACGAGGTCAGTGTGATGATGAGACCTGCACAAATATGAGATGTCTGGGCTTTATCAGGTGACTGTGATGTTGAGGCCTGCACCATTATGACATGTCTGGGCTTTATGAGGTCAGTGCCATGAGGAGGCCTTCACCATTATGAGGTGACTGGGCTTTACGAGGTCAGTGTGATGAGGAGGCCTGCACTATTATGGCATGTCTGGGCTTTACGAGGTCAGTGTGATGATGAGACCTGCACAAATATGAGATGTCTGGGTTTTATGAGGTGACTGTGATGATGAGGCCTGCACCATTATGACATGTCTGGGCTTTATGAGGTCAGTGCCATGAGGCCTGCACCATTATGACATGTCTGGGCTTTATGAGGTCAGTGTGATGATGAGGCCAGCACAATTATGATATGTCTGGGCTTCATGAGGACAGTGCCATGAGGAGGCCTGGGCCATTATGACATGCCTGGGCTTTATGAGGTCAGTGTGATGATGAGGCCTCCACCATTATGACATGTCTGGGCTTTATGAGGTCAGTGCCATGAGGAGGCCTGGGCCATTATGACATGTCTGGGCTTTATGAGGTCAGTGCCATGATGAGACCTGCATGATTATGACATGTCTGGGCTTTATGAGGTCAGTGCCATAATGAGGCCTGCACTATTATGACATGTCTAGGCTTTATGAGGTCAGTGCCATGAGGAGGCCTGCACCATTATGACATGTCTGGGCTTCATGAGGTCAGTGTAATGATGAGTACTGCTCCATTATGACGTTTCTGGGCTTTATGAGGTCAGTGCCATGAGGAGGCCTGCACCATTATGACATGTCTGGGGTTTATGAGGTCAGTGCCATGAGGAGGCCTGGGCCATTATGACATGTCCGGGCTTTATGAGGTCAGTGCCATGAGGAGGCCTGCACCATTATGACATGTCTGGACTTTATGAGGTCAGTGAGGTGATGAGGCCTGCACCCTTATGACATGTCTGGGCTTTATGAGGTCAGTGCCATGAGGAGGCCTGCACCATTATGACATGTCTGGGTTTATGAGGTCAGTGTGATGAAGAGACCTGCACCATTATGACATGTCTGGGCTTTATGGGGTCACTGTGTTGGTGAGGCCTGCACGATTATGAGGTGTCTGGGCGACATGAGGTCAGTGTTATGATGAGGCCTGCATCATTATGACATGTTCGAATTTTATGCGGTCAGTGCCATGATGAGGCCTGCACCATTATGACATGTCTGGGCTTTATGAGGTCAGTGCCATGATGATAAGGCCTGCACCATTATGACATGTCTGGGCTTTATGACGTGACTGTGATGATGAGGTTTGCACCATTATGACATGTCTGGGCTTTATGAGGTCAGTGCCATGAAGAGGCCTGCACCATTATGAGGTGACTGGGCTTTATGAGGTCAGTGTGAGGATGAGGCCTGCACCATTATGAGGTGTCTGGGCGACATGAGGTCAGTGTTATGATGAGGCCTGCATCATTATGACATGTTCGAATTTTATGCGGTCAGTGCCATGATGAGGCCTGCACCATTATGACATGTCTGGGCTTTAAGAGGTCACTGTGATGATGCGGCCTGCACCATTATGACATGTCTGGACTTTATGAGGTCAGTGCCATGAGGAGGCCTGCACCGTTATGACATGTCTGGGCTTTATGAGGTCAGTGCCAAGAGGAGACCTGAAACATTATGACATTTCTGGTCTTTATGAGGTCAGTGTGATGATGAGGCCTGCACCATTATGACATGTCTTGGCTTTATGAGGTCAGTGCGATGATGAGGCCTGCACCATTATGACATGTCTGGGCTTTATGAGGTCAGTGCCAAGAGGAGGCCTGCGCCATTATGACATGTCTGGGCTTTATGAGGTCACTGTGATGATGAGGCCTGCACCATTATGACATGTCTGGTCTTTATGAGGTCAGTGCCATGAGGAGGCCTGCACCATTGTGACATGTCTGGGCTTTATGAGGTCAGTGCCAAGAGGAGGCCTGAACCATTATGACATGTCTGGTCTTTATGAGGTCAGTGCCATGAGGAGGCCTGCACCGTTATGACATGTCTGGGCTTTATGAGGTCAGTGCCAAGAAGAGGCCTGAAACATTATGACATGTCTGGTCTTTATGAGGTCCGTGGGATGATGAGGCCTGCACCATTATAACATGTCTGGGTTTTATGAGGTCTGTGTGATGATGAGGCCTGCACCATTATGACATGTCTGGGCTTTATGAGGTCAGTGCCATGAGGAGGCCTGCACCCTTATGACATGTCTGGTCTTTATGAGGTCAGTGTGAGGATGAGGCCTGCACCATTATGACATGTCTGGGCTTTATGAGGTCACTGTGTTGGTTAGGTCTGCACGATTATGACATGTCTGGGCTTTATGAGGTCAGTGTGATGATAAGGCCTGCACCATTATGACATGTCTGGGCATTATGACGTGACTGTGATGATGAGGTCTGCACCATTATGACATGTCTGGGCTTTATGAGGTCAGTGCCATGAAGAGACATGCACCATTATGAGGTGACTGGGCTTTTTGAGGTCAGTGTGAGGATGAGGCCTGCACCATTATGAGGTGTCTGGGCGATATGAGGTCAGTGTTATGATGAGGCCTGCATCATTATGACACGTTCGAATTTTATGAGGTCAGTGCCATGATGAGGCCTGCACCATTATGACATGTCTGGGCTTTAAGAGGTCACTGCGATGATGCGGCCTGCACCATTATGACATGTCTGGACTTTATGAGGTCAGTGTCATGAGGAGGTCTGCACCGTTATGACATGTCTGGGCTTTATGAGGTCAGTGCCAAGTGGAGGCCTGAAACATTATGACATGTCTGGTCTTTATGAGGTCAGTGGGATGATGAGGCCTGCACCATTATGACGTGTCTGGGCTTTATGAGGTCTGTGTGATGATGAGGCCTGCACCATTATGACATGTCTGGGCTTTATGAGGTCAGTGCCAAGAGGAGGCCTGAAACATTATGACATGTCTGGTCTTTATGAGGTCCGTGGGATGATGAGGCCTGCATCATTATGACATGTCTGGGCTTTATGAGGTCTGTGTGATGATGAGGCCTGCACCATTATGACATGTCTGGGCTTTATGAGGTCAGTGCCATGAGGATGCCTGCGCCATTATGACATGTCTGGGCTTTATGAGGTCACTGTGATGATGAGGCCTGCATCATTATGACATGTCTGGGCTTTATGAGGTCAGTGCCATGAGGAGGCCTGCACCATTATGACATGTCTGGGCTTAATGAGGTCAGTGTGAAAATGAGGCCTGCACCATTATGACATGTCTGGGCTTTATGAGGTCACTGTGTTGGTTAGGTCTGCACGATTATGACATGTCTGGGCTTTATGAGGTCAGTGCCATGATTAGACAGGCACCATTATGACATGTCTGGGCTTTATGACGTGACTGTGATGATGAGGTCTGCATCATTATGACATGTCTGGGCTTTATGAGGTCAGTGCCATGAGGTGGCCTGCACCATTGTGACATGTCTGGGCTTTATGAGGTCAGTGCCAAGAGGAGGCCTGAGCCATTATGACATGTCTGGTCTTTATGAGGTCAGTGGGATGATGAGGACTGCACCATTGTGACATATCTGGGCTTTATGGGGTCAGTGTGATGATGAGGCCTGCACCATTATGACATGTCTTGGCTTTATGAGGTCAGTGCCATGAGGAGGCCTGCACCATTATGACATGTCTGGACTTTATGAGGTCACTGTGATAATGAGGCCTGCACCATTATGACATGTCTGGGCTTTATGAGGTCAGTGCCAAGAGGAGGCCTGAACCATTATGACATGTCTGGTCTTTATGAGGTGAGTGGGATGATGAGGCCTGCACCACTGTGAAATGTCAGGGCTTTATGAGGTCAGTGCCATGATGAGACCTGCACCATTATGACGTGTCTGGGATTTATGAGGTCACTGTGTTGTTGAGGCCTGCACGATTATGACATGTCTCGGCTTTATGAGGTCGGTGTTTTGATGAGACCTGCACCACTATGAGGTGTCAGTACCAAGAGGAGGCCTGCACCGTTATGACATGTATAGTGTTTATGAGGTCAGTGTGATGATGAGGCCTGTACCATTATGACATGTCTGGACTTTATGAGGTCAGTACCATGAGGAGGCCTGGGCCATTATGACATGTCTGGTCTTTATGAGGTCAGTGCCATAATGAGGTCTGCACTGTTATGACATGTCTGGGCTTCATGAAGTCAGTGTAATGATGAGTACTGCACCACTATGACATGTCTGGGCTTTTTGAGGTCAGTGCCTTGATGACACCTGCACCATTATGACATTTTTAGAGTCGTTTTGGCAGTTGGGAGGCAGGTGTGAAAACAGGAAACAATAGCCCTTATCCCCAGGAAAGAAAGCCTGGAAACTTGGGTTTGTGGTGCAGTGTGTTTGCCAAGCTGGGGCGTCCATGAACAGCGAGCGCATTCTGTGCTGTCATCTTTGTTGTGGGAAGAATCTTTGTTAATATGCAATTTTGGGAGTTGGGCTGGCAGTTGGGAGGCAGGTGTGAAAACAGGAAATGACAGCGCTAATCGGCAGGAAAGAAAGCCTGGAAGCTTTGGCTTTGTCGTGCTTTTGGTTTGTCAGCCTGGAGACTCCATGGGGAGTAGGAGCTTTCTCTGCCTATATCTTCGCTGTGGGAGGAATCTTCCTTCGTATGCAAATTTGGGAGTTGGGCTGGCAGTTGGGAGGCAGGTGTGAAAACAGGAAATGACAGCGCATATCGGCAGGAAAGAAAGCCTGGAAGCTTTGACTTTGTGGTGCTTTTGGTTTGAGAGCCCGGAGACTCCATGCGGAGCACGACCTTTCTGTGCTGGAATCTTTGTTGTGGGTGGAATCTTTGTTTCTATGCAATTTTAGGAGTTGGGCTGGCAGTTGGGGGGTAGGTGTGAAAACAGGAAACAATAGCCCTTATCCCCAGGAAAGAAAGCCTGGAAACTTGGGTTTGTGGTGCAGTGTGTTTGCCAAGCTGGGGCGTCCATGAACAGAGAGTGCATTCTGTGCTGTCATCTTTGTTGTGGGAGGAATCTTTGTTTATATGCAATTTTGGGAGTTGGGCTGGCAGTTGGGAGGTAGGTGTGAAAATAGGAAACAATAGCCCTTATCGCCAGGAAAGAAAGCCTGGAAACTTGGGTTTGTGGTGCAGTGTGTTTGCCAAGCTGGGGCGTCCATGAATAGCGAGTGCTTTCTGTGCTGTCATCTTTGATGTGGGAGGAATCTTTGTTTATATGCAATTTTGGGAGTCGGTCTGGCAGTTGGGAGGCAGGTGTGAAAACAGGAAACAATAACCACTATCCCCAGGACCGAAAACCTGGAAACTTGGGTTTGTGGTGCAGTGTGTTTGCCAAGCTGGGGCGTCCATGGATAGCGAGTGCATTCTGTGCTGTCATCTTTGTTGTGGGAGGAATCTTTGTTTATATGCAATTTTGGGAGTCAGGCTGGCAGTTGGGAGGCAGGTGTGAAAACAGGAAATGACAGCGCTTATCGGCAGGAAAGAAAACCTGGAAGCTTTAGCTTTGTGGTGCTTTTGGTTTGTCAGCCTGGAGACTCCATGGGGAGCAAGAGCCTTCTGTGCTGGAATCTTTGTTGTGGGAGGAATCTTTGTTTAGAAGCAATTTTCAGAGTCGGTCTGGCAGTTGGGAGGCAGGTGTGAAAACAGGAAACAATAGCTCTTATCCCCAGGAAAGAAAGCCTGGAAACTTGGGTTTGTGGTGCAATGTGCTTGCCATGCTGGGGCGTCCATGAATAGCGAGTGCTTTCTGTGCTGTCATTTTTGTTGTGGGAGGAATCTTTGTTTAGAAGCAATTTTGGGAGTTGGGCTGGCAGTTGGGAGGCAGGTGTGAAAACAGGAAACAATAGCCCTTATCCCCAGGAAAGAAAGCCTGGAAACTTGGGTTTGTGGTGCAGTGTGTTTGCCAAGCTGGGGCGTCCATGAATAGCGAGTGCTTTCTGTGCTGTCATCTTTGTTGTGGGAGGAATCCTTGTTTATATGCAATTTTGGGAGTCGGTCTGGCAGTTGGGAGGCAGGTGTGAAAACAGGAAATGACAGCGCTTATCCCCAGGAAAGAAAGCCTGGAAGCTTTGGCTTTGTGGTGCTTTTGGTTTGTCAGCCTGGAGACTCCATGGGGAGTAGGAGCTTTCTCTGCCTACATCTTCGCTGTGGGAGGAATCTTTGTTTATGTGCAATTTTGGGAGTTGGGCTGGCAGTTGGGAGGCAGGTGTGAAAACAGGAAATGACAGCACTTATCCCCCGGAAAGAAAGCCTGGAAGCTTTGGCTTTGTGGTGCTTTTGGGTTGTCAGCCTGGAGACTCCATGGGGAGTAGGAGCTTTCTCTGCCTACATCTTCGCTGTGGGAGGAATCTTCCTTCGTATGCAATTTTGGGAGTTGGGCTGGCAGTTGGGAGGCAGGTGTGAAAACAGGAAATGACAGCGCTTATCGGCAGGAAAGAAAGCCTGAAAGCTTTGGCTTTGTGGTGCTTTTGGTTTGTCAGCCTGGAGACTCCATGGGGAGTAGGAGCTTTCTCTGCCTACATCTTCGCTGTGGGAGGAATCTTCCTTCGTATGCAATTTTGGGAGTTGGGCTGGCAGTTGGGAGGCAGGTGTGAAAACAGGAAACAATAGCCCTTATCCCCAGGAAAGAAAGCCTGGAAACTTGGGTTTGTGGTGCAGTGTGTTTGCCAAGCTGGGGCATCCATGAATAGCGAGTGCTTTCTGTGCTGTCATCTTTGTTGTGGGAGGAATCCTTGTTTATATGCAATTTTGGGAGTTGGGCTGGCAGTTGGGAGGCAGGTGTGAAAACAGGAAATGACAGCGCTTATCGGCAGGAAAGAAAGCCTGGAAGCTTTGGCTTTGTCGTGCTTTTGGGTTGTCGGCCTGTAGACTCCATGGGGAGTAGGAGCTTTCTCTGCCTACATCTTCGCTCTGGGAGGAATTTTCCTTCGTATGCAATTTTGGGAGTTGGGCTGGCAGTTGGGAGGCAGGTGTGAAAACAGGAAATGACAGCGCTTATCGGCAGGAAAGAAAGCCTGGAAGCTTTGGCTTTGTGGTGCTTTTGGTTTGTCAGTCTGGAGACTCCATGGGGAGCAAGAGCCTTCTGTGCTGTCATCTTTGTTGTGGGAGGAATCTTTGTTTAGAAGCAATTTTCAGAGTCGGTCTGGTAGTTGGGAGGCATGTGTGAAAACAGGAAACAATAGCCCTTATCCCCAGGAAAGAAAGCCTGGAAACTTGGGTTTGTGGTGCAGTGTGTTTGCCAAGCTGGGGCGTCCATGAATAGCGAGTGCTTTCTGTGCTGTCATCTTTGTTGTGGGAGGAATCTTTGTTTATGTGCAGTTTTGGGAGTTGGGCTGGCAGTTGGGAGGTAGGTGTGAAAACAGGAAAGAATAGCCCTTATGCCCAGGAAAGAAAGCCTGGAAACTTGGGTTTGTGGTGCAATGTGCTTGCCATGCTGGGGCGTCCATGAATAGCGAGTGCTTTCTGTGCTGTCATTTTTGTTGTGGGAGGAATCTTTGTTTAGAAGCAATTTTCAGAGACGGTCTGGCAGTTGGGAGGCAGGTGTGAAAACAGGAAATGACAGCGCTTATCGGCAGGAAAGACAGCCTGGAAGCTTTGGCTTTGTGGTGCTTTTGGTTTGACAGCCTGGAGACTCCATGCGGAGCACGACCTTTCTGTGCTGTCATCTTTGTTGTGGGAAGAATCTTTGTTAATATGCAATTTTGGGAGTTGGGCTGGCAGTTGGGAGGCAGGTGTGAAAACAGGAAACAATAGCCCTTTTCCCCAGGAAAGAAAGCCTGGAAACTTGGGTTTGTGGTGCAGTGTGTTTGCCAAGCTGGGGCGTCCATGAATAGCGAGTGCTTTCTGTGCTGTCATTTTTGTTGTGGGAGGAATCTTTGTTTCTATGCAATTTTGGGAGTTGGGCTGGCAGTTGGGAGGCAGGTGTGAAAACAGGAAACAATAGCCCTTATCCCCAGGAAAGAAAGCCTGGAAACTTGGGTTTGTGGTGCAGTGTGTTTGCCAAGCTGGGGCGTCCATTAACAGCGAGCGCATTCTGTGCTGGAATCTTTGTTGTGGGAGGAATCTTCCTTCGTATGCAATTTTGGGAGTTGGGCTGGCAGTTGGGAGGCAGGTGTGAAAACAGGAAATGACAGCGCTTATCGGCAGGAAAGAAAGCCTGGAAGCTTTGGCTTTGTGGTGCTTTTGGTTTGTCAGCCTGGAGACTCCATGGGGAGTAGGAGCTTTCTCTGCCTATATCTTCGCTGTGGGAGGAATCTTCCTTCGTATGCAATTTTGGGAGTTGGGCTGGCAGTTGGGAGGCAGGTGTGAAAACAGGAAATGACAGCGCATATCGGCAGGAAATAAAGCCTGGAAGCTTTAACTTTGTGGTGCTTTTGGTTTGACAGCCCGGAGACTCCATGCGGAGCACGACCTTTCTGTGCTGGAATCTTTGTTGTGGGAGGAATCTTTGTTTCTATGCAATTTTAGGAGTTGGTCTGGCAGTTGTAGGCAGGTGTGAAAACAGGAAACAATAACCATTATCCCCAGGACAGAAAACCTGGAAACTTGGGATTGTGGTGCACTGTGTTTGCCAAGCTGGGGCGTTCATGAATAGCAAGTGCATTCTGTGCTGTCATCTTTGTTGTGGGAGGAATCCTTGTTTATATGCAATTTTGCGAGTCGGTCTGGCAGTTGGGAGGCAGGTGTGAAAACAGGAAATGACAGCGCTTATCGGCAGGAAAGATAGCCTGGAAGCTTTGGCTTTGTGGTGCTTTTGGTTTGTCAGCCTGGAGACTCCATGGGGAGTAGGAGCTTTCTCTGCCTACATCTTCGCTGTGGGAGGAATCTTCCTTCGTATGCAATTTTGGGAGTTGAGCTGGCAGTTGGGAGGCAGGTGTGAAAACAGGAAATGACAGCGCTTATCGGCAGGAAAGAAAGCCTGAAAACTTTGGCTTTGTGGTGCTTTTGGTTTGACAGCCCGGAGACTCCATGCGGAGCACGACCTTTCTGTGCTGTCATCTTTGTTGTGGGAGGAATCTTTGTTTCTATGCAATTTTGGGAGTTGGGCTGGCAGTTGGGAGGCAGGTGTGAAAACAGGAAACAATAGCCCTTATCCCCAGGAAAGAAAGCCTGGAAACTTGGGTTTGTGGTGCAGTGTGTTTGCCAAGCTGGGGCGTCCATGAACAGCGAGTGCATTCTGCGCTGTCATCTTTGTTGTGGGAGGAATCTTTGTTTTTAATCAATTTTGCCAGTTGGGCTGGCAGTTGGGAGGCAGGTGTGAAAACAGGAAATGACAGCGCTTATCGGCAGGAAAGAAAGCCTGGAAGCTTTGGCTTTGTGGTGCTTTTGGTTTGTCAGCCTGGAGACTCCATGCGGAGCAAGATCCTTCTGTGCTGTCATCTTTGTTGTGGGAGGAATTTTTGTTTATAAGCAATTTTCAGAGTAGGTCTGGCAGTTGGGAGGCAGGTGTGAAAACAGGAAACAATAGCCCTTATCCCCAGGAAAGAAAGCCTGGAAACTTAGGTTTGTGGTGCAATGTGCTTGCCATGCTGGGGCGTCCATGAATAGCGAGTGCTTTCTGTGCTGTCACTTTTGTTGTGGGAGGAATCTTTGTTTATATGCAATTTTGGGAGTTGGGCTGGCAGTTGGGAGGCAGGTGTGAAAACAGGAAACAATAGCCTTTATCCCCAGGAAAGAAAGCCTGGAAACTTTGGTTTGTGGTGCAGTGTGTTTGCCAAGCTGGGGCGTCCATGAATAGCGAGTGCGTTCTGTGCTGTCATCTTTGATGTGGGAGGAATCTTTGTTTATATGCAATTTTGGGAGTCGGTCTGGCAGTTGGGAGGCAGGTGTGAAAACAGGGAATGACAGCGCTTATCGGCAGGAAAGAAAGCCTGGGAGCTTTGGCTTTGTCGTGCTTTTGGTTTGTCAGCCTGGAGACTCCATGGGGAGTAGGAGCTTTCTCTGCCTACATCTTCGCTGTGGGAGGAATCTTCCTTCGTATGCAATTTTGGGAGTTGGGCTGGCAGTTGGGAGGCAGGTGTGAAAACAGGAAATGACAGCGCTTATCGGCAGGAAAGAAAGCCTGGAAGCTTTGGCTTTGTGGTGCTTTTGGTTTGTCAACCTGGAGACTCCATGGGGAGCAAGAGCCTTCTGTGCTGGAATCTTTGTTGTGGGAGGAATCTTTGTTTAGAAGCAATTTTCAGAGTCGGTCTGGCAGTTGTATGCAGGTGTGAAAACAGGAAACAATAGCTCTTATCCGCAGGAAAGAAAGCCTGGAAACTTGGGTTTGTGGTGCAGTGTGCTTGCCAAGCTGGGGCGTCCATGAATAGCGAGTGCTTTCTGCGCTTTCATTTTTGTTATGGGAGGAATCTTTGTTTATATTCAATTTTGGGAGTTGGGCTGGCAGCTGGGAGGCAGGTGTGAAAACAGGAAACAATAGCCATTATCCGCAGGAAAGAAAGCCTGGAAACTTGGGTTTGTGTTGCAGTGTGTTTGCCAAGCTGGGGCGTCCATGAATAGCGAGTGCATTCTGTGCTGTCATCTTTGTTGTGGGAGGAATCTTTGTTTTTATTCAATTTTGGGAGTTGGGCTGGCAGTTGGGAGGCAGGTGTGAAAACAGGAAATGACAGCGCTTATCGGCAGGAAAGGAAGCCTGAAAGCTTTGGCTTTGTGGTGCTTTTGGTTTGTCAGCCTGAAGACTCCATGCGGAGCAAGAACCTTCTGTGCTGTCATCTTTGTTGTGGGAGGAATCTTTGTTTATAAGCAATTTTCATAGTCGGTCTGGCAGCTGGGAGGCAGGTGTGAAAACAGGAAATGACAGCGCTTATCCCCAGGAAAGAAAGCCTGGAAGCTTTGGCTTTGTGGTGCTTTTGGTTTGTCAGCCTGGAGACTCCATGGGGAGTAGGAGCTTTCTCTGCCTACATCTTCGCTGTGGGAGGAATCTTCCTTCGTATGCAATTTTGGGAGTTGGGCTGGCAGTTGGGAGGCAGGTGAGAAAACAGGAAATGACAGCGCTTATCGGCAGGAAAGAAAGCCTGGAAGGTTTAGTTTTTTGGTGCTTTTGGTTTGTCAGCCTGGAGACTCCATGGGGAGCAAGAGCCTTCTGTGCTGGAATCTTTGTTGTGGGAGGAATCTTTGTTTAGAAGCAATTTTCAGAGTCGGTCTGGCAGTTGTATGCAGGTGTGAAAACAGGAAACAATAGCTCTTATCCCCAGGAAAGAAAGCCTGGAAACTTGGGTTTGTGGTGCAGTGTGCTTGCCATGCTGGGGCGTCCATGAATAGCGAGTGCTTTCTGTGCTGTCATCTTTGTTGTGGGAGGAATCTTTGTTTATATGCAATTTTGGGAGTCAGGCTGGCAGCTGGGAGGTCGGTGTGAAAACAGGAAACAATAACCATTATCCCCAGGAAAGAAAGCCTGGAAACTTAGGTTTGTGGTGCAATGTGCTTGCCATGCTTGGTCGTCCATGAATAGCGAGTGCTTTCTGTGCTGTCATTTTTGTTGTGGGAGGAATGTTTTTTTATATTCAATTTTGGGAGTTGGGCTGGCAGTTGGGAGGCAGGTGTGAAAACAGGAAACAATAGCCCTTATCCCCAGGAAAGAAAGCCTGGAAACTTGGGTTTGTGGTGCAGTGTGTTTGCCAAGCTGGGGCGTCCATGAATAGCGAGTGCATTCTGTGCTGTCATCTTTGTTGTGGGAGGAATCCTTGTTTATATGCAATTTTGGGAGTCGGTCTGGCAGTTGGGAGGCAGGTTTGAAAACAGGATATGACAGCGCTTATCGGCAGGAAAGAATGACTGAAAGCTTTGGCTTTGTGGTGCTTTTGGTTTGAGAGCCCGGAGACTCCATGCGGAGCACGACCTTTCTGTGCTGGAATCTTTGTTGTGGGAGGAATCTTTGTTTCTATGCAATTTTGGGAGTTGGGCTGGCAGTTGGTAGGCAGGTGTGAAAACAGGAAACAATAGCCCTTATCCCCAGGAAAGAAAGCCTGGAAACTTGGGTTTGTGGTGCAGTGTGTTTGCCAAGCTGGGGCGTCCATGAATAGCGAGTGCTTTCTGTGCTGTCATCTTTGTTGTGGTAGGAATCCTTGTTTATGTGCAATTTTGGGAGTTGGGCTGGCAGTTGGGAGGCAGGTGTGAAAACAGGAAATGACAGCGCTTATCCCCAGGAAAGAAAGCCTGGAAGCTTTGGCTTTGTGGTGCTTTTGGTTTGTCAGCCTGGAGACTCCATGGGGAGCAAGAGCCTTCTGTGCTGGAATCTTTGTTGTGGGAGGAATCTTTGTTTAGAAGCAATTTTGGGAGTCGGTCTGGCAGTTGGGAGGCAGGTGTGAAAACAGGAAACAATAGCTCTTATCCCCAGGAAAGAAAGCCTGGAAACTTAGGTTTGTGGTACAATGTGCTTGCCATGCTGGGGCGTCCATGAATAGCGAGTGCTTTCTGCGCTTTCATTTTTGTTATGGGAGGAATCTTTGTTTATATTCAATTTTGGGAGTTGGGCTGGCAGCTGGGAGGCAGGTGTGAAAACAGGAAACAATAGCCATTATCCGCAGGAAAGAAAGCCTGGAAACTTGGGTTTGTGTTGCAGTGTGTTTGCCTAGCTGGGGCGTCCATGAATAGCGAGTGCATTCTGTGCTGTCATCTTTGTTGTGGGAGGAATCTTTGTTTTTATTCAATTTTGGGAGTTGGGCTGGCAGTTGGGAGGCAGGTGTGAAAACAGGAAATGACAGCGCTTATCGGCAGGAAAGGAAGCCTGAAAGCTTTGGCTTTGTGGTGCTTTTGGTTTGTCAGCCTGAAGACTCCATGCGGAGCAAGAACCTTCTGTGCTGTCATCTTTGTTGTGGGAGGAATCTTTGTTTATAAGCAATTTTCATAGTCGGTCTGGCAGCTGGGAGGCAGGTGTGAAAACAGGAAATGACAGCGCTTATCCCCAGGAAAGAAAGCCTGGAAGCTTTGGCTTTGTGGTGCTTTTGGTTTGTCAGCCTGGAGACTCCATGGGGAGTAGGAGCTTTCTCTGCCTACATCTTCGCTGTGGGAGGAATCTTCCTTCGTATGCAATTTTGGGAGTTGGGCTGGCAGTTGGGAGGCAGGTGAGAAAACAGGAAATGACAGCGCTTATCGGCAGGAAAGAAAGCCTGGAAGGTTTAGTTTTTTGGTGCTTTTGGTTTGTCAGCCTGGAGACTCCATGGGGAGCAAGAGCCTTCTGTGCTGGAATCTTTGTTGTGGGAGGAATCTTTGTTTAGAAGCAATTTTCAGAGTCGGTCTGGCAGTTGTATGCAGGTGTGAAAACAGGAAACAATAGCTCTTATCCCCAGGAAAGAAAGCCTGGAAACTTGGGTTTGTGGTGCAGTGTGTTTGCCAAGCTGGGGCGTCCATGAATAGCGAGTGCTTTCTGTGCTGTCATCTTTGTTGTGGGAGGAATCCTTGTTTATATGCAATTTTGGGAGTCGGTCTGGCAGTTGGGAGGCAGGTGTGAAAACAGGAAATGACAGCGCTTATCCCCAGGAAAGAAAGCCTGGAAGCTTTGGCTTTGTGGTGCTTTTGGTTTGTCAGCCTGGAGACTCCATGGGGAGTAGGAGCTTTCTCTGCCTACATCTTCGCTGTGGGAGGAATCTTCCTTCGTATGCAATTTTGGGAGTTGAGCTGGCAGTTGGGAGGCAGGTGTGAAAACAGGAAACAATGGCCCTTATCCCCAGGAAAGAAAGCCTGGAAACTTGGGTTTGTGGTGCAGTGTGTTTGCCAAGCTGGGGCGTCCATGAACAGTGAGTGCATTCTGTGCTGTCATCTTTGTTGTGGGAGGAATCTTTGTTTATGTGCAATTTTGGGAGTTGGGCTGGCAGTTGGGAGGCAGGTGTGAAAACAGGAAATGACAGCGCTTATCGGCAGGAAAGAAAGCCTGGAAGCTTTGGCTTTGTGGTGCTTTTGGTTTGTCAGCCTGGAGACTCCATGGGGAGTAGGAGCTTTCTCTGCCTACATATTCGCTGTGGGAGGAATCTTTGTTCGTATGCAATTTTGGGAGTTGGGCTGGCAGTTGGGAGGCAGGTGTGAAAACAGGAAATGACAGCGCTTATCGGCAGGAAAGAAAGCCTGAAAGCTTTGGCTTTGTGGTGCTTTTGGTTTGAGAGCCCGGAGACTCCATGCGGAGCACGACCTTTCTGTGCTGGAATCTTTGTTGTGGGTGGAATCTTTGTTTCTATGCAATTTTGGGAGTTGGGCTGGCAGTTGGGAGGCAGGTGTGAAAACAGGAAACAATAGCCCTTATCGCCAGGAAAGAAAGCCTGGAAACTTGGGTTTGTGGTGCAGTGTGTTTGCCAAGCTGGGGCGTCCATGAATAGCGAGTGCTTTCTGTGCTGTCATCTTTGTTGTGGGAGGAATCCTTGTTTATATGCAATTTTGGGAGTTGGACTGGCAGTTGGGAGGCAGGTGTGAAAACAGGAAATGACAGCGCTTATCGGCAGGAAAGAAAGCCTGGAAGCTTTGGCTTTGTCGTGCTTTTGGGTTGTCGGCCTGTAGACTCCATGGGGAGTAGGAGCTTTCTCTGCCTACATCTTCGCTGTGGGAGGAATCTTCCTTCGTATGCAATTTTGGGAGTTGGGCTGGCAGTTGGGAGGCAGGTGTGAAAACAGGAAATGACAGCGCTTATCGGCAGGAAAGAAAGCCTGGAAGCTTTGGCTTTGTCGTGCTTTTGGTTTGTCAGCCTGGAGACTCCATGGGGAGTAGCTTTCTCTGCCTACATCTTCGCTGTGGGAGTAATCTTCCTTCGTATGCAATTTTGGGAGTTGAGCTGGCAGTTGGGAGGCAGGTGTGGAAACAGGAAACAATAGCCCTTATCCCCAGGTAAGAAAGCCTGGAAACTTGGGTTTGTGGTGCAGTGTGTTTGCCAAGCTGGGGCGTCCATGAATAGCGAGTGCTTTCTGTGCTGTCATCTTTGATGTGGGAGGAATCTTTGTTTATATGCAATTTTGGGAGTCGGTCTGGCAGTTGGGAGGCAGGTGTGAAAACAGGAAATGACAGCGCTTATCGGCAGGAAAGAAAGCCTGGAAGCTTTGGCTTTGTCGTGCTTTTGGGTTGTCGGCCTGTAGACTCCATGGGGAGTAGGAGCTTTCTCTGCCTACATCTTCGCTGTGGGAGGAATCTTCCTTCGTATGCAATTTTGGGAGTTGGGCTGGCAGTTGGGAGGCAGGTGTGAAAACAGGAAATGACAGCGCTTATCGGCAGGAAAGAAAGCCTGGAGGCTTTGGCTTTGTCGTGCTTTTGGTTTGTCAGCCTGGAGACTCCATGGGGAGTAGCTTTCTCTGCCTACATCTTCGCTGTGGGAGTAATCTTCCTTCGTATGCAATTTTGGGAGTTGAGCTGGCAGTTGGGAGGCAGGTGTGGAAACAGGAAACAATAGCCCTTATCCCCAGGAAAGAAAGCCTGGAAACTTGGGTTTGTGGTGCAGTGTGTTTGCCAAGCTGGGGCGTCCATGAATAGCGAGTGCTTTCTGTGCTGTCATCTTTGTTGTGGGAGGAATCTTTGTTTATATGCAATTTTGGGAGTCGGTCTGGCAGTTGGGAGGCAGGTGTGAAAACAGGAAATGACAGCGCTTATCGGCAGGAAAGAAAGCCTGGAAGCTTTGGCTTTGTGGTGCTTTTGGTTTGTCAGCCTGGAGACTCCATGGGGAGTAGGAGCTTTCTCTGCCTACATCTTCGCTGTGGGAGGAATCTTTGTTTCTATGCAATTTTGGGAGTTGGGCTGGCAGTTGGGAGGCAGGTGTGAAAACAGGAAATGACAGCGCTTATCGGCAGGAAAGAAAACCTGTAAGCTTTAGCTTTGTGGTGCTTTTGGTTTGTCAGCCTGGATACTCCATGGGGAGCAAGAGCCTTCTGTGCTGGAATCTTTGTTGTGGGAGGAATCTTTGTTTAGAAGCAATTTTCAGAGTCGGTCTGGCAGTTGGGAGGCAGGTGTGAAAACAGGAACCAATGGCCCTTATCCCCAGGAAAGAAAGCCTGGAAACTTGGGTTTGTGTTGCAGTGTGTTTGCCAAGCTGGGGCGTCCATGAACAGCGAGTGCATTCTGTGCTGTCATCTTTGTTGTGGGAGGAATCTTTGTTTATGTGCAATTTTGGGAGTTGGGCTGGCAGTTGGGAGGCAGGTGTGAAAACAGGAAATGACAGCACTTATCCCCAGGAAAGAAAGCCTGGAAGCTTTGGCTTTGTGGTGCTTTTGGTTTGTCAGCCTGGAGACTCCATGGGGAGTAGGAGCTTTCTCTGCCTACATCTTCGCT
Organism: Pseudopipra pipra; assembly: GCF_036250125.1. Lineage (NCBI taxonomy): Eukaryota > Metazoa > Chordata > Aves > Passeriformes > Pipridae > Pseudopipra > Pseudopipra pipra. The sequence continues at coordinate 75,197 of NW_026991229.1, forward strand.
GTGGGAGGAATCTTCCTTCGTATGCAATTTTGGGAGTTGGGCTGGCAGTTGGGAGGCAGGTGTGAAAACAGGAAATGACAGCGCTTATCGGCAGGAAAGAAAGCCTGGAGGCTTTGGCTTTGTCGTGCTTTTGGTTTGTCAGCCTGGAGACTCCATGGGGAGTAGCTTTCTCTGCCTACATCTTCGCTGTGGGAGTAATCTTCCTTCGTATGCAATTTTGGGAGTTGAGCTGGCAGTTGGGAGGCAGGTGTGGAAACAGGAAACAATAGCCCTTATCCCCAGGAAAGAAAGCCTGGAAACTTGGGTTTGTGGTGCAGTGTGTTTGCCAAGCTGGGGCGTCCATGAATAGCGAGTGCTTTCTGTGCTGTCATCTTTGATGTGGGAGGAATCTTTGTTTATGTGCAATTTTGGGAGTCGGTCTGGCAGTTTGGAGGCAGGTGTGAAAACAGGAAATGACAGCTTATCGGCAAGAAAAGAAAGCCTGGAAGCTTTGGCTTTGTGGTGCTTTTGGTTTGTCAGCCTGGAGACTCCATGGGGAGCAAGAGCCTTCTGTGCTGGAATCTTTGTTGTGGGAGGAATCTTTGTTTAGAAGCAATTTTCAGAGTCGGTCTGGCAGTTGGGAGGCAGGTGTGAAAACAGGAAACAATAGCTCTTATCCCCAGGAAAGAAAGCCTGGAAACTTGGGTTTGTGGTGCAGTGTGCTTGCCAAGCTGGGGCGTCCATGAATAGCGAGTGCTTTCTGCGCTGTCATTTTTGTTGTGGGAGGAATCTTTGTTTATGTGCAATTTTGGGAGTTGGGCTGGCAGTTGGGAGGCAGGTGTGGAAACAGGAAACAATAGCCCTTATCCCCAGGAAAGAAAGCCTGGAAACTTGGGTTTGTGGTGCAGTGTGTTTGCCAAGCTGGGGCGTCCATGAATAGCGAGTGCTTTCTGTGCTGTCATCTTTGTTGTGGGAGGAATCTTTGTTTATATGCAATTTTGGGAGTCAGGCTGGCAGCTGGGAGGCAGGTGTGAAAACAGGAAACAATAGCCCTTATCCCCAGGAAAGAAAGCCTGGAAACTTGGGTTTGTGGTGCAATGTGCTTGCCATGCTGGGGCGTCCATGAATAGCGAGTGCTTTCTGTGCTGTCATTTTTGTTGTGGGAGGAATCTTTGTTTCTATGCAATTTTCGGAGTTGGGCTGGCAGTTGGGAGGCAGGTGTGAAAACAGGAAACAATAGCCCTTATCCCCAGGAAAGAAAGCCTGGAAACTTGGGTTTGTGGTGCAGTGTGTTTGCCAAGCTGGGGCGTCCATGAATAGCGAGTGCTTTCTGTGCTGTCATCTTTGTTTTGGGAGGAATCCTTGTTTATGTGCAATTTTGGGAGTTGGGCTGGCAGTTGGGAGGCAGGTGTGAAAACAGGAAATGACAGCGCTAATCGGCAGGAAAGAAAGCCTGAAAGCTTTGGCTTTGTGGTGCTTTTGGTTTGAGAGCCCGGAGACTCCATGCGGAGCACGACCTTTCTGTGCTGGAATCTTTGTTGTGGGAGGAATCTTTGTTTCTATGCAATTTTGGGAGTTGGGCTGGCAGTTGGGAGGCAGGTGTGAAAACAGGAAACAATAGCCCTTATCCCCAGGAAAGAAAGCCTGGAAACTTGGGTTTGTGGTGCAGTGTGTTTGCCAAGCTGGGGCGTCCATGAATAGCGAGTGCTTTCTGTGCTGTCATCTTTGATGTGGGAGGAATCTTTGTTTATATGCAATTTTGGGAGTCGGTCTGGCAGTTGGGAGGCAGGTGTGAAAACAGGAAATGACAGCGCTTATCCCCAGGAAAGAAAACCTGGAAGCTTTGGCTTTGTGGTGCTTTTGGTTTGTCAGCCTGGAGACTCCATGGGGAGCAGGAGCTTTCTCTGCCTACATCTTCACTGTGGGAGGAATCTTCCTTTGTATGCAATTTTGGGAGTTGGGCTGGCAGTTGGGAGGCAGGTGTGAAAACAGGAAATGACAGCGCTTATCGACAGGAAAGAAAACCTGGAAGCTTTAGCTTTGTGGTGCTTTTGGTTTGTCAGCCTGGAGACTCCATGGGGAGCAAGAGCCTTCTGTGCTGAATCTTTGTTGTGGGAGGAATCTTTGTTTAGAAGCAATTTTCAGAGTCGGTCTGGCAGTTGGGAGGCAGGTGTGAAAACAGGAAACAATAGCTCTTATCCTCAGGAAAGAAAGCCTGGAAACTTGGGTTTGTGGTGCAGTGTGTTTGCCAAGCTGGGGCGTCCATGAACAGCGAGTGCATTCTGTGCTGTCATCTTTGTTGTGGGAGGAATCTTTGTTTATGTGCAATTTTGGGAGTTGGGCTGGCAGTTGGGAGGCAGGTGTGAAAACAGGAAACAATAGCCCTTATCCCCAGGAAAGAAAGCCTGGAAACTTGGGTTTGTGGTGCAATGTGCTTGCCATGCTGGGTCGTCCATGAATAGCGAGTGCTTTCTGTGCTGTCATTTTTGTTGTGGGAGGAATCTTTGTTTCTATGCAATTTTGGAGTTGGACTGGCAGTTGGGAGGCAGGTGTGAAAACAGGAAACAATAGCCCTTATCCCCAGGAAAGAAAGCCTGGAAACTTGGGTTTGTGGTGCAGTGTGTTTACCAAGCTGGGGCGTCCATGAATAGCGAGTGCATTCTGTGCTGTCATCTTTGATGTGGGAGGAATCTTTGTTTATATGCAATTTTGGGAGTCGGTCTGGCAGTTGGGAGGCAGGTGTGAAAACAGGATATGACAGCGCTTATCGGCAGGAAAGAAAGCCTGGAAGCTTTGGCTTTGTGGTGCTTTTGGTTTGTCAGCCTGGAGACTCCATGGGGAGCAGGAGCTTTCTCTGCCTACATCTTCGCTGTGGGAGGAATCTTCCTTCGTATGCAACTTTGGGAGTTGGGCTGGCAGTTGGGAGGCAGGTGTGAAAACAGGAAATGACAGCGCTTATCGGCAGGAAAGAAAACCTGTAAGCTTTAGCTTTGTGGTGCTTTTGGTTTGTCAGCCTGGAGACTCCATGGGGAGCAAGAGCCTTCTGTGCTGGAATCTTTGTTGTGGGAGGAATCTTTGTTTAGAAGCAATTTTCAGAGTCGGTCTGGCAGTTGTATGCAGGTGTGAAAACAGGAAACAATAGCTCTAATCCCCAGGAAAGAAAGCCTGGAAACTTGGGTTTGTGGTGCAGTGTGTTTGCCAAGCTGGGGCGTCCATGAATAGCGAGTGCATTCTGTGCTGTCATCTTTGTTGTGGGAGGAATCTTTGTTTATATTCAATTTTGGGAGTTGGGCTGGCAGTTGGGAGGCAGGTGTGAAAACAGGAAACAATAGCCCTTATCCCCAGGAAAGAAAGCCTGGAAACTTGGGTTTGTGGTGCAGTGTGTTTGCCAAGCTGGGGCGTCCATGAATAGCGAGTGCTTTCTGTGCTGTCATCTTTGTTGTGGTAGGAATCCTTGTTTATGTGCAATTTTGGGAGTTGGGCTGGCAGTTGGGAGGCAGGTGTGAAAACAGGAAATGACAGCGCTTATCCCCAGGAAAGAAAGCCTGGAAGCTTTGGCTTTGTGGTGCTTTTGGTTTGTCAGCCTGGAGACTCCATGGGGAGTAGGAGCTTTCTCTGCCTACATCTTCGCTGTGGGAGGAATCTTCCTTCGTATGCAATTTTGAGAGTTGGGCTGGCAGTTGGGAGGCAGGTGTGAAAACAGGAAATGACAGCGCTTATCGGCAGGAAAGAAAGCCTGAAAGCTTTGGCTTTGTGATGCTTTTGGTTTGACAGCCCGGAGACTCCATGCGGAGCACGGCCTTTCTGTGCTGTCATCTTTGTTGTGGGAGGAATCTTTGTTTATGTGCAATTTTGGGAGTTGGGCTGGCAGTTGGGAGGCAGGTGTGAAAACAGGAAACAATAGCCCTTATCGCCAGGAAAGAAAGCCTGGAAACTTGGGTTTGTGGTGCAGTGTGTTTGCCAAGCTGGGGCGTCCATGAATAGCGAGTGCTTTCTGTGCTGTCATCTTTGATGTGGGAGGAATCTTTGTTTATATGCAATTTTGGGAGTCGGTCTGGCAGTTGGGAGGCAGGTGTGAAAACAGGATATGACAGCGCTTATCGGCAGGAAAGAAAGCCTGGAAGCTTTGGCTTTGTGGTGCTTTTGGTTTGTCAGCCTGGAGACTCCATGGGGAGCAGGAGCTTTCTCTGCCTACATCTTCGCTGTGGGAGGAATCTTCCTTCGTATGCAATTTTGGGAGTTGGGCTGGCAGTTGGGAGGCAGGTGTGAAAACAGGAAATGACAGCGCTTATCGGCAGGAAAGAAAGCCTGGAAGCTTTGGCTTTGTGGTGCTTTTGGTTTGTCAGCCTGGAGACTCCATGGGGAGTAGGAGCTTTCTCTGCCTACATCTTTGCTGTGGGAGGAATCTTCCTTCGTATGCAATTTTGGGAGTTGAGCTGGCAGTTGGGAGGCAGGTGTGAAAACAGGAAACAATGGCCCTTATCCCCAGGAAAGAAAGCCTGGAAACTTGGGTTTGTGGTGCAGTGTGTTTGCCAAGCTGGGGCGTCCATGAACAGCGAGTGCTTTCTGTGCTGTCATCTTTGTTGTGGGAGGAATCTTTGTTTATGTGCAATTTTGGGAGTTGGGCTGGCAGTTGGGAGGCAGGTGTGAAAACAGGATATGACAGCGCTTACCGGCAGGAAAGAAAGCCTGGAAGCTTTGGCTTTGTGGTGCTTTTGGTTTGTCAGCCTGGAGACTCCATGGGGAGTAGGAGCTTTCTCTGCCTACATCTTCGCTGTGGGAGGAATCTTCGTTCGTATGCAATTTTGGGAGTTGGGCTGGCAGTTGGGAGGCAGGTGTGAAAACAGGAAATGACAGCGCTTATCGGCAGGAAAGAAAGCCTGAAAGCTTTGGCTTTGTGGTGCTTTTGGTTTGAGAGCCCGGAGACTCCATGCGGAGCACGACCTTTCTGTGCTGGAATCTTTGTTGTGGGTGGAATCTTTGTTTCTATGCAATTTTGGGAGTTGGGCTGGCTGTTGGGAGGCAGGTGTGAAAACAGGAAACAATAGCCCTTATCCCCAGGAAAGAAAGCCTGGAAACTTGGGTTTGTGGTGCAGTGTGTTTGCCAAGCTGGGGCGTCCATGAATAGTGAGTGCTTTCTGTGCTGTCATCTTTGATGTGGGAGGAATCTTTGTTTATATGCAATTTTGGGAGTCGGTCTGGCAGTTGGGAGGCAGATGTTAAAACAGGATATGACAGCGCTTATCCCCAGGAAAGGAAGCCTGGAAGCTTTGGCTTTGTGGTGCTTTTGGTTTGTCAGCCTGGAGACTCCATGGGGAGCAGGAGCTTTCTCTGCCTACATCTTCGCTGTGGGAGGAATCTTCCTTCGTATGCAATTTTGGGAGTTGGGCTGGCAGTTGGGAGGCAGGTGTGAAAACAGGAAATGACAGCGCGTATCGGCAGGAAAGAAAGCCTGGAAGCTTTGGCTTTGTGGTGCTTTTGGTTTGTCAGCCTGGAGACTCCATGGGGAGCAAGAGCCTTCTGTGCTGGAATCTTTGTTGTGGGAGGAATCTTTGTTTAGAAGCAATTTTCAGAGTCGGTCTGGCAGTTGGGAGGCAGGTGTGAAAACAGGAAACAATAACTCTTATCCCCAGGAAAGAAAGCCTGGAAACTTGGGTTTGTGGTGCAATGTGCTTGCCATGCTGGGGCGTCCATGAATAGCGAGTGCTTTTTGTGCTGTCATTTTTGTTGTGGGAGGAATCTTTGTTTCTATGCAATTTTGGGAGTTGGGCTGGCAGTTGGGAGGCAGGTGTGAAAACAGGAAACAATAGCCCTTATCCCCAGGAAAGAAAGCCTGGAAACTTGGGTTTGTGGTGCAGTGTGTTTGCCAAGCTGGGGCGTCCATGAATAGCGAGTGCTTTCTGTGCTGTCATCTTTGTTGTGGGAGGAATCCTTGTTTATATGCAATTTTGGGAGTCGGTCTGGCAGTTGGGAGGCAGGTGTGAAAACAGGAAATGACAGCGCTAATCGGCAGGAAAGAAAGCCTGGAAGCTTTGGCTTTGTGGTGCTTTTGGTTTGTCAGCCTGGAGACTCCATGGGGAGTAGGAGCTTTCTCTGCCTACATCTTCGCTGTGGGAGGAATCTTCCTTCGTATGCAATTTTGGGAGTTGAGCTGGCAGTTGGGAGGCAGGTGTGAAAACAGGAAATGACAGCGCTTATCGGCAGGAAAGAAAGCCTGGAAGCTTTGGCTTTGTGGTGCTTTTGGTTTGTCAGCCTGGAGACTCCATGGGGAGTAGGAGCTTTCTCTGCCTACATCTTCGCTGTGGGAGGAATCTTCCTTCGTATGCAATTTTGGGAGTTGGGCTGGCAGTTGGGAGGCAGGTGTGAAAACAGGAAATGACAGCGCTTATCGGCAGGAAAGAAAGCCTGAAAGCTTTGGCTTTGTGGTGCTTTTGGTTTGAGAGCCCGGAGACTCCATGCGGAGCACGACCTTTCTGTGCAGGAATCTTTGTTGTGGGAGGAATCTTTGTTTCTATGCAATTTTGGGAGTTGGGCTGGCAGTTGGGAGGCAGGTGTGAAAACAGGAAATGACAGCGCTTATCGGCAGGAAAGAAAGCCTGAAAGCTTTGGCTTTGTGGTGCTTTTGGTTTGTCAGCCTGGAGACTCCATGGGGAGTAGCTTTCTCTGCCTACATCTTCGCTGTGGGAGTAATCTTCCTTCGTATGCAATTTTGGGAGTTGAGCTGGCAGTTGGGAGGCAGGTGTGGAAACAGGAAACAATAGCCCTTATCCCCAGGAAAGAAAGCCTGGAAACTTGGGTTTGTGGTGCAGTGTGTTTGCCAAGCTGGGGCGTCCATGAATAGCGAGTGCTTTCTGTGCTGTCATCTTTGATGTGGGAGGAATCTTTGTTTATATGCAATTTTGGGAGTCGGTCTGGCAGTTGGGAGGCAGGTGTGAAAACAAGAAATGACAGCGCTTATCGGCAGGAAAAGAAAGCCTGGAAGCTTTGGCTTTGTGGTGCTTTTGGTTTGTCAGCCTGGAGACTCCATGGGGAGCAAGAGCCTTCTGTGCTGTCATCTTTGTTGTGGGAGGAATCTTTGTTTAGAAGCAATTTTCAGAGTCGGTCTGGCAGTTGGGAGGCAGGTGTGAAAACAGGAAACAATAGCTCTTATCCCCAGGAAAGAAAGCCTGGAAACTTGGGTTTGTGGTGCAGTGTGCTTGCCAAGCTGGGGCGTCCATGAATAGCGAGTGCTTTCTGCGCTGTCATTTTTGTTGTGGGAGGAATCTTTGTTTATATTCAATTTTGGGAGTTGGGCTGGCAGTTGGGAGGCAGGTGTGAAAACATGAAACAATAGCCCTTATCCCCAGGAAAGAAAGCCTGGAAACTTGTGTTTGTGGTGCAGTGTGTTTACCAAGCTGGGGCGTCCATGAATAGCGAGTGCTTTCTGTGCTGTCATCTTTGTTGTGGGAGGAATCTTTGTTTATATGCAATTTTGGGAGTCAGGCTGGCAGCTGGGAGGCAGGTGTGAAAACAGGAAACAATAGCCATTATCCCCAGGAAAGAAAGCCTGGAAACTTGGGTTTGTGGTGCAGTGTGTTTGCCAAGCTGGGGCGTCCATGAATAGCGAGTGCATTCTGTGCTGTCATCTTTGTTGTGGGAGGAATCTTTGTTTATGTGCAATTTTGGGAGTTGGGCTGGCAGTTGGGAGGCAGGTGTGAAAACAAGAAACAATAGCCCTTATCCCCAGGAAAGAAAGCCTGGAAACTTGGGTTTGTGGTGCAATGTGCTTGCCATGCTGGGGCGTCCATGAATAGCGAGTGCTTTCTGTGCTGTCATTTTTGTTGTGGGAGGAATCTTTGTTTCTATGCAATTTTGGGAGTTGGGCTGGCAGTTGGGAGGCAGGTGTGAAAACAGGAAACAATAGCCCTTATCCCCAGGAAAGAAAGCCTGGAAACTTGGGTTTGTGGTGCAGTGTGTTTGCCAAGCTGGGGCGTCCATGAATAGCGAGTGCTTTCTGTGCTGTCATCTTTGTTGTGGGAGGAATCCTTGTTTATGTGCAATTTTGGGAGTTGGGCTGGCAGTTGGGAGGCAGGTGTGAAAACAGGAAATGACAGCGCTAATCGGCAGGAAAGAAAGCCTGAAAGCTTTGGCTTTGTGGTGCTTTTGGTTTGAGAGCCCGGAGACTCCATGCGGAGCACGACCTTTCTGTGCTGGAATCTTTGTTGTGGGAGGAATCTTTGTTTCTATGCAATTTTGGGAGTTGGGCTGGCAGTTGGGAGGCAGGTGTGAAAACAGGAAACAATAGCCCTTATCCCCAGGAAAGAAAGCCTGGAAACTTGGGTTTGTGGTGCAGTGTGTTTGCCAAGCTGGGGCGTCCATGAATAGTGAGTGCTTTCTGTGCTGTCATCTTTGATGTGGGAGGAATCTTTGTTTATATGCAATTTTGGGAGTCGGTCTGGCAGTTGGGAGGCAGGTGTGAAAACAGGAAATGACAGCGCTTATCCCCAGGAAAGAAAGCCTGGAAGCTTTGGCTTTGTGGTGCTTTTGGTTTGTCAGCCTGGAGACTCCATGGGGAGCAGGAGCTTTCTCTGCCTACATCTTCACTGTGGGAGGAATCTTCCTTCGTATGCAATTTTGGGAGTTGGGCTGGCAGTTGGGAGGCAGGTGTGAAAACAGGAAATGACAGCGCTTATCGACAGGAAAGAAAACCTGGAAGCTTTAGCTTTGTGGTGCTTTTGGTTTGTCAGCCTGGAGACTCCATGGGGAGCAAGAGCCTTCTGTGCTGGAATCTTTGTTGTGGGAGGAATCTTTGTTTAGAAGCAATTTTCAGAGTCGGTCTGGCAGTTGGGAGGCAGGTGTGAAAACAGGAAACAATAGCTCTTATCCTCAGGAAAGAAAGCCTGGAAACTTGGGTTTGTGGTGCAGTGTGTTTGCCAAGCTGGGGCGTCCATGAACAGCGAGTGCATTCTGTGCTGTCATCTTTGTTGTGGGAGGAATCTTTGTTTATGTGCAATTTTGGGAGTTGGGCTGGCAGTTGGGAGGCAGGTGTGAAAACAGGAAACAATAGCCCTTATCCCCAGGAAAGAAAGCCTGGAAACTTGGGTTTGTGGTGCAGTGTGTTTGCCAAGCTGGGGCGTCCATGAATAGCGAGTGCTTTCTGTGCTGTCATCTTTGTTGTGGGAGGAATCCTTGTTTATATGCAATTTTGGGAGTCGGTCTGGCAGTTGGGAGGCAGGTGTGAAAACAGGAAATGACAGCGCTTATCCCCAGGAAAGAAAGCCTCGAAGCTTTGGCTTTGTGGTGCTTTTGGTTTGTCAGCCTGGAGACTCCATGGGGAGTAGGAGCTTTCTCTGCCTACATCTTCGCTGTGGGAGGAATCTTCCTTCATATGCAATTTTGGGAGTTGGGCTGGCAGTTGGGAGGCAGGTGTGAAAACAGGAAATGACAGCGCTTATCCCCAGGAAAGAAAGCCTGGAAGCTTTGGCTTTGTGGTGCTTTTGGTTTGTCAGCCTGGAGACTCCATGGGGAGCAGGAGCTTTCTCTGCCTACATCTTCGCTGTGGGAGGAATCTTCCTTCGTATGCAACTTTGGGAGTTGGGCTGGCAGTTGGGAGGCAGGTGTGAAAACAGGAAATGACAGCGCTTATCGGCAGGAAAGAAAACCTGGAAGCTTTGGCTTTGTGGTGCTTTTGGTTTGTCAGCCTGGAGACTCCATGGGGAGCAAGAGCCTTCTGTGCTGGAATCTTTGTTGTGGGAGGAATCTTTGTTTAGAAGCAATTTTCAGAGTCGGTCTGGCAGTTGGGAGGCAGGTGTGAAAACAGGAAACAATAGCTCTTATCCCCAGGAAAGAAAGCCTGGAAACTTGGGTTTGTGGTGCAATGTGCTTGCCATGCTGGGGCGTCCATGAATAGCGAGTGCTTTCTGTGCTGTCATCTTTGATGTGGGAGGAATCTTTGTTTAGAAGCAATTTTGGGAGTTGGGCTGGCAGTTGGGAGGCAGGTGTGAAAACAGGAAACAATAGCCCTTATCCCCAGGAAAGAAAGCCTGGAAACTTGGGTTTGTGGTGCAGTGTGTTTGCCAAGCTGGGGCGTCCATGAATAGCGAGTGCTTTCTGTGCTGTCATCTTTGTTGTGGGAGGAATCCTTGTTTATATGCAATTTTGGGAGTTGGGCTGGCAGTTGGGAGGCAGGTGTGAAAACAGGAAATGACAGCACTTATCCCCAGGAAAGAAAGCCTGGAAGCTTTGGCTTTGTGGTGCTTTTGGTTTGTCAGCCTGGAGACTCCATGGGGAGTAGGAGCTTTCTCTGCCTACATCTTCGCTGTGGGAGGAATCTTCCTTCGTATGCAATTTTGGGAGTTGGGCTGGCAGTTGGGAGGCAGGTGTGAAAACAGGAAATGACAGCGCTTATCGGCAGGAAAGAAAGCCTGGAAGCTTTGGCTTTGTGGTGCTTTTGGTTTGTCAGCCTGGAGACTCCATGGGGAGTAGGAGCTTTCTCTGCCTACATCTTCGCTGTGGGAGGAATCTTCGTTCGTATGCAATTTTGGGAGTTGGGCTGGCAGTTGGGAGGCAGGTGTGAAAACAGGAAATGACAGCGCTTATCGGCAGGAAAGAAAGCCTGAAAGCTTTGGCTTTGTGGTGCTTTTGGTTTGAGAGCCCGGAGACTCCATGAGGAGCACGACCTTTCTGTGCTGGAATCTTTGTTGTGGGTGGAATCTTTGTTTCTATGCAATTTTCGGAGTTGGGCTGGCAGTTGGGAGGCAGGTGTGAAAACAGGAAACAATAGCCCTTATCCCCAGGAAAGAAAGCCTGGAAACTTGGGTTTGTGGTGCAGTGTGTTTGCCAAGCTGGGGCGTCCATGAATAGAGAGTGCTTTCTGTGCTGTCATCTTTGATGTTGGAGGAATCTTTGTTTAAATGCAATTTTGGGAGTCGGTCTGGCAGTTGGGAGGCAGGTGTTAAAACAGGATATGACAGCGCTTATCGGCAGGAAAGAAAGCCTGGAAGCTTTGGCTTTGTGGTGCTTTTGGTTTGTCAGCCTGGAGACTCCATGGGGAGCAGGAGCTTTCTCTGCCTACATCTTCGCTGCGGGAGGAATCTTCCTTCGTATGCAATTTTGGGAGTTGGGCTGGCAGTTGGGAGGCAGGTGTGAAAACAGGAAATGACAGCGCGTATCGGCAGGAAAGAAAGCCTGGAAGCTTTAGCTTTGTGGTGCTTTTGGTTTGTCAGCCTGGAGACTCCATGGGGAGCAAGAGCCTTCTGTGCTGGAATCTTTGTTGTGGGAGGAATCTTTGTTTAGAAGCAATTTTCAGAGTCGGTCTGGCAGTTGGGAGGCAGGTGTGAAAACAGGAAACAATAACTCTTATCCCCAGGAAAGAAAGCCTGGAAACTTGGGTTTGTGGTGCAATGTGCTTGCCATGCTGGGGCGTCCATGAATAGCGAGTGCTTTCTGTGCTGTCATTTTTGTTGTGGGAGGAATCTTTGTTTCTATGCAATTTTGGGAGTTGGGCTGGCAGTTGGGAGGCAGGTGTGAAAACAGGAAACAATAGCCCTTATCCCCAGGAAAGAAAGCCTGGAAACTTGGGTTTGTGGTGCAGTGTGTTTGCCAAGCTGGGGCGTCCATGAATAGCGAGTGCTTTCTGTGCTGTCATCTTTGTTGTGGGAGGAATCCTTGTTTATATGCAATTTTGGGAGTCGGTCTGGCAGTTGGGAGGCAGGTGTGAAAACAGGAAATGACAGCGCTTATCCCCAGGAAAGAAAACCTGGAAGCTTTGGCTTTGTGGTGCTTTTGGTTTGTCAGCCTGGAGACTCCATGGGGAGCAGGAGCTTTCTCTGCCTACATCTTCGCTGTGGGAGGAATCTTCCTTCGTATGCAATTTTGGGAGTTGGGCTGGCAGTTGGGAGGCAGGTGTGAAAACAGGAAATGACAGCGCTTATCGACAGGAAAGAAAACCTGGAAGCTTTAGCTTTGTGGTGCTTTTGGTTTGTCAGCCTGGAGACTCCATGGGGAGCAAGAGCCTTCTGTGCTGGAATCTTTGTTGTGGGAGGAATCTTTGTTTAGAAGCAATTTTCAGAGTCGGTCTGGCAGTTGGGAGGCAGGTGTGAAAACAGGAAACAATAGCTCTTATCCTCAGGAAAGAAAGCCTGGAAACTTGGGTTTGTGGTGCAGTGTGTTTGCCAAGCTGGGGCGTCCATGAACAGCGAGTGCATTCTGTGCTGTCATCTTTGTTGTGGGAGGAATCTTTGTTTATGTGCAATTTTGGGAGTTGGGCTGGCAGTTGGGAGGCAGGTGTGAAAACAGGAAACAATAGCCCTTATCCCCAGGAAAGAAAGCCTGGAAACTTGGGTTTGTGGTGCAGTGTGTTTGCCAAGCTGGGGCGTCCATGAATAGCGAGTGCTTTCTGTGCTGTCATCTTTGTTGTGGGAGGAATCTTTGTTTATATGCAATTTTGGGAGTTGGGCTGGCAGTTGGGAGGCAGGTGTGAAAACAGGATATGACAGCGCTTATCCCCAGGAAAGGAAGCCTCGAAGCTTTGGCTTTGTGGTGCTTTTGGTTTGTCAGCCTGGAGACTCCATGGGGAGCAGGAGCTTTCTCTGCCTACATCTTCACTGTGGGAGGAATCTTCCTTCGTATGCAATTTTGGGAGTTGGGCTGGCAGTTGGGAGGCAGGTGTGAAAACAGGAAATGACAGCGCTTATCGGCAGGAAAGAAAACCTGGAAGCTTTAGCTTTGTGGTGCTTTTGGTTTGTCAGCCTGGAGACTCCATGGGGAGCAAGAGCCTTCTGTGCTGGAATCTTTGTTGTGGGAGGAATCTTTGTTTAGAAGCAATTTTCAGAGTCGGTCTGGCAGTTGGGAGGCAGGTGTGAAAACAGGAAACAATAGCTCTTATCCTCAGGAAAGAAAGCCTGGAAACTTGGGTTTGTGGTGCAGTGTGTTTGCCAAGCTGGGGCGTCCATGAACAGCGAGTGCATTCTTTGCTGTCATCTTTGTTGTGGGAGGAATCTTTGTTTATGTGCAATTTTGGGAGTTGGGCTGGCAGTTGGGAGGCAGGTGTGAAAACAGGAAACAATAGCCCTTATCCCCAGGAAAGAAAGCCTGGAAACTTGGGTTTGTGGTGCAATGTGCTTGCCATGCTGGGTCGTCCATGAATAGCGAGTGCTTTCTGTGCTGTCATTTTTGTTGTGGGAGGAATCTTTGTTTATATGCAATTTTGGGAGTTGGACTGGCAGTTGGGAGGCAGGTGTGAAAACAGGAAACAATAGCCCTTATCCCCAGGAAAGAAAGCCTGGAAACTTGGGTTTGTGGTGCAGTGTGTTTGCCAAGCTGGGGCGTCCATGAATAGCGAGTGCATTCTGTGCTGTCATCTTTGATGTGGGAGGAATCTTTGTTTATATGCAATTTTGGGAGTTGGGCTGGCAGTTGGGAGGCAGGTGTGAAAACAGGATATGACAGCGCTTATCGGCAGGAAAGAAAGCCTGGAAGCTTTGGCTTTGTGGTGCTTTTGGTTTGTCAGCCTGGAGACTCCATGGGGAGCAGGAGCTTTCTCTGCCTACATCTTCGCTGTGGGAGGAATCTTCCTTCGTATGCAACTTTGGGAGTTGGGCTGGCAGTTGGGAGGCAGGTGTGAAAACAGGAAATGACAGCGCTTATCGGCAGGAAAGAAAACCTGGAAGCTTTAGCTTTGTGGTGCTTTTGGTTTGTCAGCCTGGAGACTCCATGGGGAGCAAGAGCCTTCTGTGCTGGAATCTTTGTTGTGGGAGGAATCTTTGTTTAGAAGCAATTTTCAGAGTCGGTCTGGCAGTTGGGAGGCAGGTGTGAAAACAGGAAACAATAGCTCTTATCCCCAGGAAAGAAAGCCTGGAAACTTGGGTTTGTGGTGCAATGTGCTTGCCATGCTGGGGCGTCCATGAATAGCGAGTGCTTTCTGTGCTGTCATCTTTGATGTGGGAGGAATCTTTGTTTAGAAGCAATTTTGGGAGTTGGGCTGGCAGTTGGGAGGCAGGTGTGAAAACAGGAAACAATAGCCCTTATCCCCAGGAAAGAAAGCCTGGAAACTTGGGTTTGTGGTGCAGTGTGTTTGCCAAGCTGGGGCGTCCATGAATAGCGAGTGCTTTCTGTGCTGTCATCTTTGTTGTGGGGGGAATCCTTGTTTATATGCAATTTTGGGAGTTGGGCTGGCAGTTGGGAGGCAGGTGTGAAAACAGGAAATGACAGCACTTATCCCCAGGAAAGAAAGCCTGGAAGCTTTGGCTTTGTGGTGCTTTTGGTTTGTCAGCCTGGAGACTCCATGGGGAGTAGGAGCTTTCTCTGCCTACATCTTCGCTGTGGGAGGAATCTTCCTTCGTATGCAATTTTGGGAGTTGGGCTGGCAGTTGGGAGGCAGGTGTGAAAACAGGAAATGACAGCGCTTATCGGCAGGAAAGAAAGCCTGGAAGCTTTGGCTTTGTGGTGCTTTTGGTTTGTCAGCCTGGAGACTCCATGGGGAGTAGGAGCTTTCTCTGCCTACATCTTCGCTGTGGGAGGAATCTTCGTTCGTATGCAATTTTGGGAGTTGGGCTGGCAGTTGGGAGGCAGGTGTGAAAACAGGAAATGACAGCGCTTATCGGCAGGAAAGAAAGCCTGAAAGCTTTGGCTTTGTGGTGCTTTTGGTTTGAGAGCCCGGAGACTCCATGAGGAGCACGACCTTTCTGTGCTGGAATCTTTGTTGTGGGTGGAATCTTTGTTTCTATGCAATTTTGGGAGTTGGGCTGGCAGTTGGGAGGCAGGTGTGAAAACAGGAAACAATAGCCCTTATCCCCAGGAAAGAAAGCCTGGAAACTTGGGTTTGTGGTGCAGTGTGTTTGCCAAGCTGGGGCGTCCATGAATAGAGAGTGCTTTCTGTGCTGTCATCTTTGATGTTGGAGGAATCTTTGTTTAAATGCAATTTTGGGAGTCGGTCTGGCAGTTGGGAGGCAGGTGTGAAAACAGGATATGACAGCGCTTATCGGCAGGAAAGAAAGCCTGGAAGCTTTGGCTTTGTGGTGCTTTTGGTTTGTCAGCCTGGAGACTCCATGGGGAGCAGGAGCTTTCTCTGCCTACATCTTCGCTGCGGGAGGAATCTTCCTTCGTATGCAATTTTGGGAGTTGGGCTGGCAGTTGGGAGGCAGGTGTGAAAACAGGAAATGACAGCGCGTATCGGCAGGAAAGAAAGCCTGGAAGCTTTAGCTTTGTGGTGCTTTTGGTTTGTCAGCCTGGAGACTCCATGGGGAGCAAGAGCCTTCTGTGCTGGAATCTTTGTTGTGGGAGGAATCTTTGTTTAGAAGCAATTTTCAGAGTCGGTCTGGCAGTTGGGAGGCAGGTGTGAAAACAGGAAACAATAACTCTTATCCCCAGGAAAGAAAGCCTGGAAACTTGGGTTTGTGGTGCAATGTGCTTGCCATGCTGGGGCGTCCATGAATAGCGAGTGCTTTCTGTGCTGTCATTTTTGTTGTGGGAGGAATCTTTGTTTCTATGCAATTTTGGGAGTTGGGCTGGCAGTTGGGAGGCAGGTGTGAAAACAGGAAACAATAGCCCTTATCCCCAGGAAAGAAAGCCTGGAAACTTGGGTTTGTGGTGCAGTGTGTTTGCCAAGCTGGGGCGTCCATGAATAGCGAGTGCTTTCTGTGCTGTCATCTTTGTTGTGGGAGGAATCCTTGTTTATATGCAATTTTGGGAGTCGGTCTGGCAGTTGGGAGGCAGGTGTTTTAACAGGAAATGACAGCGCTTATCCCCAGGAAAGAAAGCCTGGAAGCTTTGGCTTTGTGGTGCTTTTGGTTTGTCAGCCTGGAGACTCCATGGGGAGTAGGAGCTTTCTCTGCCTACATCTTCGCTGTGGGAGGAATCTTCCTTCGTATGCAATTTTGGGAGTTGAGCTGGCAGTTGGGAGGCAGGTGTGAAAACAGGAAATGACAGCGCTTATCGGCAGGAAAGAAAGCCTGGAAGCTTTGGCTTTGTGGTGCTTTTGGTTTGTCAGCCTGGAGACTCCATGGGGAGTAGGAGCTTTCTCTGCCTACATCTTCGCTGTGGGAGGAATCTTCCTTCGTATGCAATTTTGGGAGTTGGGCTGGCAGTTGGGAGGCAGGTGTGAAAACAGGAAATGACAGCGCTTATCGGCAGGAAAGAAAGCCTGAAAGCTTTGGCTTTGTGGTGCTTTTGGTTTGAGAGCCCGGAGACTCCATGCGGAGCACGACCTTTCTGTGCTGGAATCTTTGTTGTGGGAGGAATCTTTGTTTCTATGCAATTTTGGGAGTTGGGCTGGCAGTTGGGAGGCAGGTGTGGAAACAGGAAACAATAGCCCTTATCCCCAGGAAAGAAAGCCTGGAAACTTGGGTTTGTGGTGCAGTGTGTTTGCCAAGCTGGGGCGTCCATGAATAGCGAGTGCTTTCTGTGCTGTCATCTTTGATGTGGGAGGAATCTTTGTTTATATGCAATTTTGGGAGTCGGTCTGGCAGTTGGGAGGCAGGTGTGAAAACAAGAAATGACAGCGCTTATCGGCAGGAAAAGAAAGCCTGGAAGCTTTGGCTTTGTGGTGCTTTTGGTTTGTCAGCCTGGAGACTCCATGGGGAGCAAGAGCCTTCTGTGCTGTCATCTTTGTTGTGGGAGGAATCTTTGTTTAGAAGCAATTTTCAGAGTCGGTCTGGCAGTTGGGAGGCAGGTGTGAAAACAGGAAACAATAGCTCTTATCCCCAGGAAAGAAAGCCTGGAAACTTGGGTTTGTGGTGCAGTGTGCTTGCCAAGCTGGGGCGTCCATGAATAGCGAGTGCTTTCTGCGCTGTCATTTTTGTTGTGGGAGGAATCTTTGTTTATATTCAATTTTGGGAGTTGGGCTGGCAGTTGGGAGGCAGGTGTGAAAACATGAAACAATAGCCCTTATCCCCAGGAAAGAAAGCCTGGAAACTTGGGTTTGTGGTGCAGTGTGTTTGCCAAGCTGGGGCGTCCATGAATAGCGAGTGCTTTCTGTGCTGTCATCTTTGTTGTGGGAGGAATCTTTGTTTATATGCAATTTTGGGAGTCAGGCTGGCAGTTGGGAGGCAGGTGTGAAAACAGGAAACAATAGCCATTATCCCCAGGAAAGAAAGCCTGGAAACTTGGGTTTGTGGTGCAGTGTGTTTGCCAAGCTGGGGCGTCCATGAATAGCGAGTGCATTCTGTGCTGTCATCTTTGTTGTGGGAGGAATCTTTGTTTATGTGCAATTTTGGGAGTTGGGCTGGCAGTTGGGAGGCAGGTGTGAAAACAAGAAACAATAGCCCTTATCCCCAGGAAAGAAAGCCTGGAAACTTGGGTTTGTGGTGCAATGTGCTTGCCAAGCTGGGGCGTCCATGAATAGCGAGTGCTTTCTGTGCTGTCATTTTTGTTGTGGGAGGAATCTTTGTTTCTATGCAATTTTGGGAGTTGGGCTGGCAGTTGGGAGGCAGGTGTGAAAACAGGAAACAATAGCCCTTATCCCCAGGAAAGAAAGCCTGGAAACTTGGGTTTGTGGTGCAGTGTGTTTGCCAAGCTGGGGCGTCCATGAATAGAGAGTGCTTTCTGTGCTGTCATCTTTGATGTTGGAGGAATCTTTGTTTAAATGCAATTTTGGGAGTCGGTCTGGCAGTTGGGAGGCAGGTGTTAAAACAGGATATGACAGCGCTTATCGGCAGGAAAGAAAGCCTGGAAGCTTTGGCTTTGTGGTGCTTTTGGTTTGTCAGCCTGGAGACTCCATGGGGAGCAGGAGCTTTCTCTGCCTACATCTTCGCTGCGGGAGGAATCTTCCTTCGTATGCAATTTTGGGAGTTGGGCTGGCAGTTGGGAGGCAGGTGTGAAAACAGGAAATGACAGCGCGTATCGGCAGGAAAGAAAGCCTGGAAGCTTTAGCTTTGTGGTGCTTTTGGTTTGTCAGCCTGGAGACTCCATGGGGAGCAAGAGCCTTCTGTGCTGGAATCTTTGTTGTGGGAGGAATCTTTGTTTAGAAGCAATTTTCAGAGTCGGTCTGGCAGTTGGGAGGCAGGTGTGAAAACAGGAAACAATAACTCTTATCCCCAGGAAAGAAAGCCTGGAAACTTGGGTTTGTGGTGCAATGTGCTTGCCATGCTGGGGCGTCCATGAATAGCGAGTGCTTTCTGTGCTGTCATTTTTGTTGTGGGAGGAATCTTTGTTTCTATGCAATTTTGGGAGTTGGGCTGGCAGTTGGGAGGCAGGTGTGAAAACAGGAAACAATAGCCCTTATCCCCAGGAAAGAAAGCCTGGAAACTTGGGTTTGTGGTGCAGTGTGTTTGCCAAGCTGGGGCGTCCATGAATAGCGAGTGCTTTCTGTGCTGTCATCTTTGTTGTGGGAGGAATCCTTGTTTATATGCAATTTTGGGAGTCGGTCTGGCAGTTGGGAGGCAGGTGTTTTAACAGGAAATGACAGCGCTTATCCCCAGGAAAGAAAGCCTGGAAGCTTTGGCTTTGTGGTGCTTTTGGTTTGTCAGCCTGGAGACTCCATGGGGAGTAGGAGCTTTCTCTGCCTACATCTTCGCTGTGGGAGGAATCTTCCTTCGTATGCAATTTTGGGAGTTGAGCTGGCAGTTGGGAGGCAGGTGTGAAAACAGGAAATGACAGCGCTTATCGGCAGGAAAGAAAGCCTGGAAGCTTTGGCTTTGTGGTGCTTTTGGTTTGTCAGCCTGGAGACTCCATGGGGAGTAGGAGCTTTCTCTGCCTACATCTTCGCTGTGGGAGGAATCTTCCTTCGTATGCAATTTTGGGAGTTGGGCTGGCAGTTGGGAGGCAGGTGTGAAAACAGGAAATGACAGCGCTTATCGGCAGGAAAGAAAGCCTGAAAGCTTTGGCTTTGTGGTGCTTTTGGTTTGAGAGCCCGGAGACTCCATGCGGAGCACAACCTTTCTGTGCTGGAATCTTTGTTGTGGGAGGAATCTTTGTTTCTATGCAATTTTGGGAGTTGGGCTGGCAGTTGGGAGGCAGGTGTGGAAACAGGAAACAATAGCCCTTATCGGGAGGAAAGAAAGCCTGGAAACTTGGGTTTGTGGTGCAGTGTGTTTGCCAAGCTGGGGCGTCCATGAATAGCGAGTGCTTTCTGTGCTGTCATCTTTGATGTGGGAGGAATCTTTGTTTATATGCAATTTTGGGAGTCGGTCTGGCAGTTGGGAGGCAGGTGTGAAAACAAGAAATGACAGCGCTTATCGGCAGGAAAAGAAAGCCTGGAAGCTTTGGCTTTGTGGTGCTTTTGGTTTGTCAGCCTGGAGACTCCATGGGGAGCAAGAGCCTTCTGTGCTGTCATCTTTGTTGTGGGAGGAATCTTTGTTTAGAAGCAATTTTCAGAGTCGGTCTGGCAGTTGGGAGGCAGGTGTGAAAACAGGAAACAATAGCTCTTATCCCCAGGAAAGAAAGCCTGGAAACTTGGGTTTGTGGTGCAGTGTGCTTGCCAAGCTGGGGCGTCCATGAATAGCGAGTGCTTTCTGCGCTGTCATTTTTGTTGTGGGAGGAATCTTTGTTTATATTCAATTTTGGGAGTTGGGCTGGCAGTTGGGAGGCAGGTGTGAAAACATGAAACAATAGCCCTTATCCCCAGGAAAGAAAGCCTGGAAACTTGGGTTTGTGGTGCAGTGTGTTTGCCAAGCTGGGGCGTCCATGAATAGCGAGTGCTTTCTGTGCTGTCATCTTTGTTGTGGGAGGAATCTTTGTTTATATGCAATTTTGGGAGTCAGGCTGGCAGCTGGGAGGCAGGTGTGAAAACAGGAAACAATAGCCATTATCCCCAGGAAAGAAAGCCTGGAAACTTGGGTTTGTGGTGCAGTGTGTTTGCCAAGCTGGGGCGTCCATGAATAGCGAGTGCATTCTGTGCTGTCATCTTTGTTGTGGGAGGAATCTTTGTTTATGTGCAATTTTGGGAGTTGGGCTGGCAGTTGGGAGGCAGGTGTGAAAACAAGAAACAATAGCCCTTATCCCCAGGAAAGAAAGCCTGGAAACTTGGGTTTGTGGTGCAATGTGCTTGCCATGCTGGGTCGTCCATGAATAGCGAGTGCTTTCTGTGCTGTCATTTTTGTTGTGGGAGGAATCTTTGTTTCTATGCAATTTTGGGAGTTGGGCTGGCAGTTGGGAGGCAGGTGTGAAAACAGGAAACAATAGCCCTTATCCCCAGGAAAGAAAGCCTGGAAACTTGGGTTTGTGGTGCAGTGTGTTTGCCAAGCTGGGGCGTCCATGAATAGCGAGTGCTTTCTGTGCTGTCATCTTTGTTGTGGGAGGAATCCTTGTTTATGTGCAATTTTGGGAGTTGGGCTGGCAGTTGGGAGGCAGGTGTGAAAACAGGAAATGACAGCGCTAATCGGCAGGAAAGAAAGCCTGAAAGCTTTGGCTTTGTGGTGCTTTTGGTTTGAGAGCCCGGAGACTCCATGCGGAGCACGACCTTTCTGTGCTGGAATCTTTGTTGTGGGAGGAATCTTTGTTTCTATGCAATTTTGGGAGTTGGGCTGGCAGTTGGGAGGCAGGTGTGAAAACAGGAAACAATAGCCCTTATCCCCAGGAAAGAAAGCCTGGAAACTTGGGTTTGTGGTGCAGTGTGTTTGCCAAGCTGGGGCGTCCATGAATAGCGAGTGCTTTCTGTGCTGTCATCTTTGTTGTGGGAGGAATCCTTGTTTATGTGCAATTTTGGGAGTCGGTCTGGCAGTTGGGAGGCAGGTGTGAAAACAGGAAATGGCAGCGCTTATCCCCAGGAAAGAAAGCCTGGAAGCTTTGGCTTTGTGGTGCTTTTGGTTTGTCAGCCTGGAGACTCCATGGGGAGCAGGAGCTTTCTCTGCCTACATCTTCGCTGTGGGAGGAATCTTCCTTCGTATGCAATTTTGGGAGTTGGGCTGGCAGTTGGGAGGCAGGTGTGAAAACAGGAAATGACAGCGCTTATCGACAGGAAAGAAAACCTGGAAGCTTTAGCTTTGTGGTGCTTTTGGTTTGTCAGCCTGGAGACTCCATGGGGAGCAAGAGCCTTCTGTGCTGGAATCTTTGTTGTGGGAGGAATCTTTGTTTAGAAGCAATTTTCAGAGTCGGTCTGGCAGTTGGGAGGCAGGTGTGAAAACAGGAAACAATAGCTCTTATCCTCAGGAAAGAAAGCCTGGAAACTTGGGTTTGTGGTGCAGTGTGTTTGCCAAGCTGGGGCGTCCATGAACAGCGAGTGCATTCTGTGCTGTCATCTTTGTTGTGGGAGGAATCTTTGTTTATGTGCAATTTTGGGAGTTGGGCTGGCAGTTGGGAGGCAGGTGTGAAAACAGGAAACAATAGCCCTTATCCCCAGGAAAGAAAGCCTGGAAACTTGGGTTTGTGGTGCAGTGTGTTTGCCAAGCTGGGGCGTCCATGAATAGCGAGTGCTTTCTGTGCTGTCATCTTTGTTGTGGGAGGAATCCTTGTTTATATGCAATTTTGGGAGTCGGTCTGGCAGTTGGGAGGCAGGTGTGAAAACAGGAAATGACAGCGCTTATCCCCAGGAAAGAAAGCCTCGAAGCTTTGGCTTTGTGGTGCTTTTGGTTTGTCAGCCTGGAGACTCCATGGGGAGTATGAGCTTTCTCTGCCTACATCTTCGCTGTGGGAGGAATCTTTGTTTCTATGCAATTTTGGGAGTTGGGCTGGCAGTTGGGAGGCAGGTGTGAAAACAGGAAATGACAGCGCTTATCCCCAGGAAAGAAAGCCTGGAAGCTTTGGCTTTGTGGTGCTTTTGGTTTGTCAGCCTGGAGACTCCATGGGGAGTAGGAGCTTTCTCTGCCTACATCTTCGCTGTGGGAGGAATCTTCCTTCGTATGCAATTTTGGGAGTCAGGCTGGCAGCTGGGAGGCAGGTGTGAAAACAGGAAACAATGGCCCTTATCCCCAGGAAAGAAAGCCTGGAAACTTGGGTTTGTGTTGCAGTGTGTTTGCCAAGCTGGGGCGTCCATGAACAGCGAGTGCATTCTGTGCTGTCATCTTTGTTGTGGGAGGAATCTTTGTTTATGTGCAATTTTGGGAGTTGGGCTGGCAGTTGGGAGGCAGGTGTGAAAACAAGAAACAATAGCCCTTATCCCCAGGAAAGAAAGCCTGGAAACTTGGGTTTGTGGTGCAGTGTGTTTGCCAAGCTGGGGCGTCCATGAATAGCGAGTGCTTTCTGTGCTGTCATCTTTGTTGTGGGAGGAATCCTTGTTTATGTGCAATTTTGGGAGTTAGGCTGGCAGTTGGGAGGCAGGTGTGAAAACAGGAAATGACAGCGCTAATCGGCAGGAAAGAAAGCCTGAAAGCTTTGGCTTTGTGGTGCTTTTGGTTTGAGAGCCCGGAGACTCCATGCGGAGCACGACCTTTCTGTGCTGGAATCTTTGTTGTGGGAGGAATCTTTGTTTCTATGCAATTTTGGGAGTTGGGCTGGCAGTTGGGAGGCAGGTGTGAAAACAGGAAACAATAGCCCTTATCCCCAGGAAAGAAAGCCTGGAAACTTGGGTTTGTGGTGCAGTGTGTTTGCCAAGCTGGGGCGTCCATGAATAGCGAGTGCTTTCTGTGCTGTCATCTTTGATGTGGGAGGAATCCTTGTTTATGTGCAATTTTGGGAGTTGGGCTGGCAGTTGGGAGGCAGGTGTGAAAACAGGAAATGACAGCGCTTATCGACAGGAAAGAAAACCTGGAAGCTTTAGCTTTGTGGTGCTTTTGGTTTGTCAGCCTGGAGACTCCATGGGGAGCAAGAGCCTTCTGTGCTGGAATCTTTGTTGTGGGAGGAATCTTTGTTTAGAAGCAATTTTCAGAGTCGGTCTGGCAGTTGGGAGGCAGGTGTGAAAACAGGAAACAATAGGTCTTATCCTCAGGAAAGAAAGCCTGGAAACTTGGGTTTGTGGTGCAGTGTGTTTGCCAAGCTGGGGCGTCCATGAACAGCGAGTGCATTCTGTGCTGTCATCTTTGTTGTGGGAGGAATCTTTGTTTATGTGCAATTTTGGGAGTTGGGCTGGCAGTTGGGAGGCAGGTGTGAAAACAGGAAACAATAGCCCTTATCCCCAGGAAAGAAAGCCTGGAAACTTGGGTTTGTGGTGCAATGTGCTTGCCATGCTGGGTCGTCCATGAATAGCGAGTGCTTTCTGTGCTGTCATTTTTGTTGTGGGAGGAATCTTTGTTTCTATGCAATTTTGGGAGTTGGGCTGGCAGTTGGGAGGCAGGTGTGAAAACAGGAAACAATAGCCCTTATCCCCAGGAAAGAAAGCCTGGAAACTTGGGTTTGTGGTGCAGTGTGTTTGCCAAGCTGGGGCGTCCATGAATAGCGAGTGCATTCTGTGCTGTCATCTTTGATGTGGGAGGAATCTTTGTTTATATGCAATTTTGGGAGTCGGTCTGGCAGTTGGGAGGCAGGTGTGAAAACAGGATATGACAGCGCTTATCGGCAGGAAAGAAAGCCTGGAAGCTTTGGCTTTGTGGTGCTTTTGGTTTGTCAGCCTGGAGACTCCATGGGGAGCAGGAGCTTTCTCTGCCTACATCTTCGCTGTGGGAGGAATCTTCCTTCGTATGCAACTTTGGGAGTTGGGCTGGCAGTTGGGAGGCAGGTGTGAAAACAGGAAATGACAGCGCTTATCGGCAGGAAAGAAAACCTGGAAGCTTTAGCTTTGTGGTGCTTTTGGTTTGTCAGCCTGGAGACTCCATGGGGAGCAAGAGCCTTCTGTGCTGGAATCTTTGTTGTGGGAGGAATCTTTGTTTAGAAGCAATTTTCAGAGTCGGTCTGGCAGTTGGGAGGCAGGTGTGAAAACAGGAAACAATAGCTCTTATCCCCAGGAAAGAAAGCCTGGAAACTTGGGTTTGTGGTGCAATGTGCTTGCCATGCTGGGGCGTCCATGAATAGCGAGTGCTTTCTGTGCTGTCATTTTTGTTGTGGGAGGAATCTTTGTTTAGAAGCAATTTTGGGAGTTGGGCTGGCAGTTGGGAGGCAGGTGTGAAAACAGGAAACAATAGCCCTTATCCCCAGGAAAGAAAGCCTGGAAACTTGGGTTTGTGGTGCAGTGTGTTTGCCAAGCTGGGGCGTCCATGAATAGCGAGTGCTTTCTGTGCTGTCATCTTTGTTGTGGTAGGAATCCTTGTTTATGTGCAATTTTGGGAGTTGGGCTGGCAGTTGGGAGGCAGGTGTGAAAACAGGAAATGACAGCGCTTATCCCCAGGAAAGAAAGCCTGGAAGCTTTGGCTTTGTGGTGCTTTTGGTTTGTCAGCCTGGAGACTCCATGGGGAGTAGGAGCTTTCTCTGCCTACATCTTCGCTGTGGGAGGAATCTTTGTTTCTATGCAATTTTGGGAGTTGGGCTGGCAGTTGGGAGGCAGGTGTGAAAACAGGAAATGACAGCGCTTATCGGCAGGAAAGAAAGCCTGGAAGCTTTGGCTTTGTGGTGCTTTTGGTTTGTCAGCCTGGAGACTCCATGGGGAGTAGGAGCTTTCTCTGCCTACATCTTCGCTGTGGGAGGAATCTTCCTTCGTATGCAATTTTGGGAGTTGAGCTGGCAGTTGGGAGGCAGGTGTGAAAACAGGAAACAATGGCCCTTATCCCCAGGAAAGAAAGCCTGGAAACTTGGGTTTGTGTTGCAGTGTGTTTGCCAAGCTGGGGCGTCCATGAACAGCGAGTGCATTCTGTGCTGTCATCTTTGTTGTGGGAGGAATCTTTGTTTATGTGCAATTTTGGGAGTTGGGCTGGCAGTTGGGAGGCAGGTGTGAAAACAGGAAATGACAGCACTTATCCCCCGGAAAGAAAGCCTGGAAGCTTTGGCTTTGTGGTGCTTTTGGTTTGTCAGCCTGGAGACTCCATGGGGAGTAGGAGCTTTCTCTGCCTACATCTTCGCTGTGGGAGGAATCTTCCTTCGTATGCAATTTTGGGAGTTGGGCTGGCAGTTGGGAGGCAGGTGTGAAAACAGGAAATGACAGCGCTTATCGGCAGGAAAGAAAGCCTGAAAGCTTTGGCTTTGTGGTGCTTTTGGTTTGTCAGCCTGGAGACTCCATGGGGAGTAGGAGCTTTCTCTGCCTACATCTTCGCTGTGGGAGGAATCTTCCTTCGTATGCAATTTTGGGAGTTGGGCTGGCAGTTGGGAGGCAGGTGTGAAAACAGGAAACAATAGCCCTTATCCCCAGGAAAGAAAGCCTGGAAACTTGGGTTTGTGGTGCAGTGTGTTTGCCAAGCTGGGGCATCCATGAATAGCGAGTGCTTTCTGTGCTGTCATCTTTGTTGTGGGAGGAATCCTTGTTTATATGCAATTTTGGGAGTCGGTCTGGCAGTTGGGAGGCAGGTGTGAAAACAGGAAATGACAGCGCTTATCGGCAGGAAAGAAAGCCTGGAGGCTTTGGCTTTGTGGTGCTTTTGGTTTGTCAGCCTGGAGACTCCATGGGGAGTAGCTTTCTCTGCCTACATCTTCGCTGTGGGAGTAATCTTCCTTCGTATGCAATTTTGGGAGTTGAGCTGGCAGTTGGGAGGCAGGTGTGAAAACAGGAAATGACAGCGCTTATCGGCAGGAAAGAAAGCCTGGAGGCTTTGGCTTTGTCGTGCTTTTGGTTTGTCAGCCTGGAGACTCCATGGGGAGTAGCTTTCTCTGCCTACATCTTCGCTGTGGGAGTAATCTTCCTTCGTATGCAATTTTGGGAGTTGAGCTGGCAGTTGGGAGGCAGGTGTGGAAACAGGAAACAATAGCCCTTATCCCCAGGAAAGAAAGCCTGGAAACTTGGGTTTGTGGTGCAGTGTGTTTGCCAAGCTGGGGCGTCCATGAATAGCGAGTGCTTTCTGTGCTGTCATCTTTGATGTGGGAGGAATCTTTGTTTATGTGCAATTTTGGGAGTCGGTCTGGCAGTTGGGAGGCAGGTGTGAAAACAGGAAATGACAGCTTATCGGCATGAAAAGAAAGCCTGGAAGCTTTGGCTTTGTGGTGCTTTTGGTTTGTCAGCCTGGAGACTCCATGGGGAGCAAGAGCCTTCTGTGCTGGAATCTTTGTTGTGGGAGGAATCTTTGTTTAGAAGCAATTTTCAGAGTCGGTCTGGCAGTTGGGAGGCAGGTGTGAAAACAGGAAACAATAGCTCTTATCCCCAGGAAAGAAAGCCTGGAAACTTGGGTTTGTGGTGCAGTGTGCTTGCCAAGCTGGGGCGTCCATGAATAGCGAGTGCTTTCTGCGCTGTCATTTTTGTTGTGGGAGGAATCTTTGTTTATATGCAATTTTGGGAGTCGGTCTGGCAGTTGGGAGGCAGGTGTGAAAACAGGAAACAATAGCCCTTATCCCCAGGAAAGAAAGCCTGGAAACTTGGGTTTGTGGTGCAGTGTGTTTGCCAAGCTGTGGCGTCCATGAATAGCGAGTGCTTTCTGTGCTGTCATCTTTGTTGTGGGAAGAATCCTTGTTTATGTGCAATTTTGGGAGTCGGTCTGGCAGTTGGGAGGCAGGTGTGAAAACAGGAAATGACAGCGCTAATCGGCAGGAAAGAAAGCCTGAAAGCTTTGGCTTTGTGGTGCTTTTGGTTTGAGAGCCCGGAGACTCCATGCGGAGCACGACCTTTCTGTGCTGGAATCTTTGTTGTGGGAGGAATCTTTGTTTCTATGCAGTTTTGGGAGTTGGGCTGGCAGTTGGGAGGCAGGTGTGAAAACAGGAAACAATAGCCCTTATCCCCAGGAAAGAAAGCCTGGAAACTTGGGTTTGTGGTGCAGTGTGTTTGCCAAGCTGGGGCGTCCATGAATAGCGAGTGCTTTCTGTGCTGTCATCTTTGATGTGGGAGGAATCTTTGTTTATATGCAATTTTGGGAGTTGGGCTGGCAGTTGGGAGGCAGGTGTGAAAACAGGAAATGACAGCTCTTATCCCCAGGAAAGAAAGCCTGGAAGCTTTGGCTTTGTGGTGCTTTTGGTTTGTCAGCCTGGAGACTCCATGGGGAGCAGGAGCTTTCTCTGCCTACATCTTCACTGTTGGAGGAATCTTCCTTCGTATGCAATTTTGGGAGTTGGGCTGGCAGTTGGGAGGCAGGTGTGAAAACAGGAAATGACAGCGCTTATCGACAGGAAAGAAAACCTGGAAGCTTTAGCTTTGTGGTGCTTTTGGTTTGTCAGCCTGGAGACTCCATGGGGAGCAAGAGCCTTCTGTGCTGGAATCTTTGTTGTGGGAGGAATCTTTGTTTAGAAGCAATTTTCAGAGTCGGTCTGGCAGTTGGGAGGCAGGTGTGAAAACAGGAAACAATAGCTCTTATCCTCAGGAAAGAAAGCCTGGAAACTTGGGTTTGTGGTGCAGTGTGTTTGCCAAGCTGGGGCGTCCATGAACAGCGAGTGCATTCTGTGCTGTCATCTTTGTTGTGGGAGGAATCTTTGTTTATGTGCAATTTTGGGAGTTGGGCTGGCAGTTGGGAGGCAGGTGTGAAAACAGGAAACAATAGCCCTTATCCCCAGGAAAGAAAGCCTGGAAACTTGGGTTTGTGGTGCAATGTGCTTGCCATGCTGGGTCGTCCATGAATAGCGAGTGCTTTCTGTGCTGTCATTTTTGTTGTGGGAGGAATCTTTGTTTATATGCAATTTTGGGAGTTGGGCTGGCAGTTGGGAGGCAGGTGTGAAAACAGGTAACAATAGCCCTTATCCCCAGGAAAGAAAGCCTGGAAACTTGGGTTTGTGGTGCAGTGTGTTTGCCAAGCTGGGGCGTCCATGAATAGCGAGTGCTTTCTGTGCTGTCATCTTTGTTGTGGGAGGAATCCTTGTTTATGTGCAATTTTGGGAGTCGGTCTGGCAGTTGGGAGGCAGGTGTTTTAACAGGAAATGACAGCGCTAATCGGCAGGAAAGAAAGCCTGAAAGCTTTGGCTTTGTGGTGCTTTTGGTTTGAGAGCCCGGAGACTCCATGCGGAGCACGACCTTTCTGTGCTGGAATCTTTGTTGTGGGAGGAATCTTTGTTTCTATGCAATTTTGGGAGTTGGGCTGGCAGTTGGGAGGCAGGTGTGAAAACAGGAAACAATAGCCCTTATCCCCAGGAAAGAAAGCCTGGAAACTTGGGTTTGTGGTGCAGTGTGTTTGCCAAGCTGGGGCGTCCATGAATAGCGAGTGCTTTCTGTGCTGTCATCTTTGATGTGGGAGGAATCTTTGTTTATATGCAATTTTGGGAGTCGGTCTGGCAGTTGGGAGGCAGGTGTGAAAACAGGATATGACAGCGCTTATCGGCAGGAAAGAAAGCCTGGAAGCTTTGGCTTTGTGGTGCTTTTGGTTTGTCAGCCTGGAGACTCCATGGGGAGCAGGAGCTTTCTCTGCCTACATCTTCGCTGTGGGAGGAATCTTCCTTCGTATGCAACTTTGGGAGTTGGGCTGGCAGTTGGGAGGCAGGTGTGAAAACAGGAAATGACAGCGCTTATCGGCAGGAAAGAAAACCTGGAAGCTTTAGCTTTGTGGTGCTTTTGGTTTGTCAGCCTGGAGACTCCATGGGGAGCAAGAGCCTTCTGTGCTGGAATCTTTGTTGTGGGAGGAATCTTTGTTTAGAAGCAATTTTCAGAGTCGGTCTGGCAGTTGGGAGGCAGGTGTGAAAACAGGAAACAATAGCTCTTATCCCCAGGAAAGAAAGCCTGGAAACTTGGGTTTGTGGTGCAATGTGCTTGCCATGCTGGGGCGTCCATGAATAGCGAGTGCTTTCTGTGCTGTCATTTTTGTTGTGGGAGGAATCTTTGTTTAGAAGCAATTTTGGGAGTTGGGCTGGCAGTTGGGAGGCAGGTGTGAAAACAGGAAACAATAGCCCTTATCCCCAGGAAAGAAAGCCTGGAAACTTGGGTTTGTGGTGCAGTGTGTTTGCCAAGCTGGGGCGTCCATGAATAGCGAGTGCTTTCTGTGCTGTCATCTTTGTTGTGGGAGGAATCCTTGTTTATATGCAATTTTGGGAGTCGGTCTGGCAGTTGGGAGGCAGGTGTGAAAACAGGAAATGACAGCGCTTATCCCCAGGAAAGAAAGCCTGGAAGCTTTGGCTTTGTGGTGCTTTTGGTTTGTCAGCCTGGAGACTCCATGGGGAGTAGGAGCTTTCTCTGCCTACATCTTCGCTGTGGGAGGAATCTTTGTTTATGTGCAATTTTGGGAGTTGGGCTGGCAGTTGGGAGGCAGGTGTGAAAACAGGAAATGACAGCACTTATCCCCCGGAAAGAAAGCCTGGAAGCTTTGGCTTTGTGGTGCTTTTGGGTTGTCAGCCTGGAGACTCCATGGGGAGTAGGAGCTTTCTCTGCCTACATCTTCGCTGTGGGAGGAATCTTCCTTCGTATGCAATTTTGGGAGTTGGGCTGGCAGTTGGGAGGCAGGTGTGAAAACAGGAAATGACAGCGCTTATCGGCAGGAAAGAAAGCCTGAAAGCTTTGGCTTTGTGGTGCTTTTGGTTTGTCAGCCTGGAGACTCCATGGGGAATAGGAGCTTTCTCTGCCTACATCTTCGCTGTGGGAGGAATCTTCCTTCGTATGCAATTTTGGGAGTTGGGCTGGCAGTTGGGAGGCAGGTGTGAAAACAGGAAACAATAGCCCTTATCCCCAGGAAAGAAAGCCTGGAAACTTGGGTTTGTGGTGCAGTGTGTTTGCCAAGCTGGGGCGTCCATGAATAGCGAGTGCTTTCTGTGCTGTCATCTTTGTTGTGGGAAGAATCCTTGTTTATGTGCAATTTTGGGAGTCGGTCTGGCAGTTGGGAGGCAGGTGTGAAAACAGGAAATGACAGCGCTAATCGGCAGGAAAGAAAGCCTGAAAGCTTTGGCTTTGTGGTGCTTTTGGTTTGAGAGCCCGGAGACTCCATGCAGAGCACGACCTTTCTGTGCTGGAATCTTTGTTGTGGGAGGAATCTTTGTTTCTATGCAGTTTTGGGAGTTGGGCTGGCAGTTGGGAGGCAGGTGTGAAAACAGGAAACAATAGCCCTTATCCCCAGGAAAGAAAGCCTGGAAACTTGGGTTTGTGGTGCAGTGTGTTTGCCAAGCTGGGGCGTCCATGAATAGCGAGTGCTTTCTGTGCTGTCATCTTTGATGTGGGAGGAATCTTTGTTTATATGCAATTTTGGGAGTCGGTCTGGCAGTTGGGAGGCAGGTGTGAAAACAGGAAATGACAGCGCTTATCCCCAGGAAAGAAAGCCTGGAAGCTTTGGCTTTGTGGTGCTTTTGGTTTGTCAGCCTGGAGACTCCATGGGGAGCAGGAGCTTTCTCTGCCTACATCTTCACTGTGGGAGGAATCTTCCTTCGTATGCAATTTTGGGAGTTGGGCTGGCAGTTGGGAGGCAGGTGTGAAAACAGGAAATGACAGCGCTTATCGACAGGAAAGAAAACCTGGAAGCTTTAGCTTTGTGGTGCTTTTGGTTTGTCAGCCTGGAGACTCCATGGGGAGCAAGAGCCTTCTGTGCTGGAATCTTTGTTGTGGGAGGAATCTTTGTTCAGAAGCAATTTTCAGAGTCGGTCTGGCAGTTGGGAGGCAGGTGTGAAAACAGGAAACAATAGCTCTTATCCTCAGGAAAGAAAGCCTGGAAACTTGGGTTTGTGGTGCAGTGTGTTTGCCAAGCTGGGGCGTCCATGAACAGCGAGTGCATTCTGTGCTGTCATCTTTGTTGTGGGAGGAATCTTTGTTTATGTGCAATTTTGGGAGTTGGGCTGGCAGTTGGGAGGCAGGTGTGAAAACAGGAAACAATAGCCCTTATCCCCAGGAAAGAAAGCCTGGAAACTTGGGTTTGTGGTGCAGTGTGTTTGCCAAGCTGGGGCGTCCATGAATAGCGAGTGCTTTCTGTGCTGTCATCTTTGTTGTGGGAGGAATCCTTGTTTATGTGCAATTTTGGGAGTCGGTCTGGCAGTTGGGAGGCAGGTGTTTTAACAGGAAATGACAGCGCTAATCGGCAGGAAAGAAAGCCTGAAAGCTTTGGCTTTGTGGTGCTTTTGGTTTGAGAGCCCGGAGACTCCATGCGGAGCACGACCTTTCTGTGCTGGAATCTTTGTTGTGGGAGGAATCTTTGTTTCTATGCAATTTTGGGAGTTGGACTGGCAGTTGGGAGGCAGGTGTGAAAACAGGAAACAATAGCCCTTATCCCCAGGAAAGAAAGCCTGGAAACTTGGGTTTGTGGTGCAGTGTGTTTGCCAAGCTGGGGCGTCCATGAATAGCGAGTGCTTTCTGTGCTGTCATCTTTGATGTGGGAGGAATCTTTGTTTATATGCAATTTTGGGAGTCGGTCTGGCAGTTGGGAGGCAGGTGTGAAAACAGGAAATGACAGCGCTTATCCCCAGGAAAGAAAGCCTGGAAGCTTTGGCTTTGTGGTGCTTTTGGTTTGTCAGCCTGGAGACTCCATGGGGAGCAGGAGCTTTCTCTGCCTACATCTTCACTGTGGGAGGAATCTTCCTTCGTATGCAATTTTGGGAGTTGGGCTGGCAGTTGGGAGGCAGGTGTGAAAACAGGAAATGGCAGCGCTTATCGACAGGAAAGAAAACCTGGAAGCTTTAGCTTTGTGGTGCTTTTGGTTTGTCAGCCTGGAGACTCCATGGGGAGCAAGAGCCTTCTGTGCTGGAATCTTTGTTGTGGGAGGAATCTTTGTTTAGAAGCAATTTTCAGAGTCGGTCTGGCAGTTGTATGCAGGTGTGAAAACAGGAAACAATAGCTCTTATCCTCAGGAAAGAAAGCCTGGAAACTTGGGTTTGTGGTGCAGTGTGTTTGCCAAGCTGGGGCGTCCATGAACAGCGAGTGCATTCTGTGCTGTCATCTTTGTTGTGGGAGGAATCTTTGTTTATGTGCAATTTTGGGAGTTGGGCTGGCAGTTGGGAGGCAGGTGTGAAAACAGGAAACAATAGCCCTTATCCCCAGGAAAGAAAGCCTGGAAACTTGGGTTTGTGGTGCAGTGTGTTTGCCAAGCTGGGTCGTCCATGAATAGCGAGTGCTTTCTGTGCTGTCATCTTTGTTGTGGGAGGAATCTTTGTTTATATGCAATTTTGGGAGTCGGTCTGGCAGTTGGGAGGCAGGTGTGAAAACAGGAAACAATAGCCCTTATCCCCAGGAAAGAAAGCCTGGAAACTTGGGTTTGTGGTGCAGTGTGTTTGCCAAGCTGGGGCGTCCATGAATAGCGAGTGCTTTCTGTGCTGTCATCTTTGTTGTGGGAGGAATCCTTGTTTATGTGCAATTTTGGGAGTCGGTCTGGCAGTTGGGAGGCAGGTGTGAAAACAGGAAATGACAGCGCTAATCGGCAGGAAAGAAAGCCTGAAAGCTTTAGCTTTGTGGTGCTTTTGGTTTGAGAGCCCGGAGACTCCATGCGGAGCACGACCTTTCTGTGCTGGAATCTTTGTTGTGGGAGGAATCTTTGTTTCTATGCAATTTTGGGAGTTGGGCTGGCAGTTGGGAGGCAGGTGTGAAAACAGGAAACAATAGCCCTTATCCCCAGGAAAGAAAGCCTGGAAACTTGGGTTTGTGGTGCAGTGTGTTTGCCAAGCTGGGGCGTCCATGAATAGCGAGTGCTTTCTGTGCTGTCATCTTTGTTGTGGGAGGAATCCTTGTTTATATGCAATTTTGGGAGTCGGTCTGGCAGTTGGGAGGCAGGTGTGAAAACAGGAAATGACAGCGCTTATCCCCAGGAAAGAAAGCCTCGAAGCTTTGGCTTTGTGGTGCTTTTGGTTTGTCAGCCTGGAGACTCCATGGGGAGTAGGAGCTTTCTCTGCCTACATCTTCGCTGTGGGAGGAATCTTCCTTCATATGCAATTTTGGGAGTTGGGCTGGCAGTTGGGAGGCAGGTGTGAAAACAGGAAATGACAGCGCTTATCGGCAGGAAAGAAAGCCTGAAAGCTTTGGCTTTGTGGTGCTTTTGGTTTGAGAGCCCGGAGACTCCATGCGGAGCACGACCTTTCTGTGCTGGAATCTTTGTTGTGGGTGGAATCTTTGTTTCTATGCAATTTTGGGAGTTGGGCTGGCAGTTGGGAGGCAGGTGTGAAAACAGGAAACAATAGCCCTTATCGCCAGGAAAGAAAGCCTGGAAACTTGGGTTTGTGGTGCAGTGTGTTTGCCAAGCTGGGGCGTCCATGAATAGCGAGTGCTTTCTGTGCTGTCATCTTTGTTGTGGGAGGAATCCTTGTTTATATGCAATTTTGGGAGTTGAGCTGGCAGTTGGGAGGCAGGTGTGAAAACAGGAAATGACAGCGCTTATCGGCAGGAAAGAAAGCCTGGAAGCTTTGGCTTTGTGGTGCTTTTGGTTTGTCAGCCTGGAGACTCCATGGGGAGCAAGAGCCTTCTGTGCTGGAATCTTTGTTGTGGGAGGAATCTTTGTTTAGAAGCAATTTTCAGAGTCGGTCTGGCAGTTGGGAGGCAGGTGTGAAAACAGGAAACAATAGCCCTTATCCCCAGGAAAGAAAGCCTGGAAACTTGGGTTTGTGGTGCAGTGTGTTTGCCAAGCTGGGGCGTCCATGAATAGCGAGTGCATTCTGTGCTGTCATCTTTGTTGTGGGAGGAATCTTTGTTTATGTGCAATTTTGGGAGTTGGGCTGGCAGTTGGGAGGCAGGTGTGAAAACAGGAAACAATAGCCCTTATCCCCAGGAAAGAAAGCCTGGAAACTTGGGTTTGTGGTGCAGTGTGCTTGCCATGCTGGGTCGTCCATGAATAGCGAGTGCTTTCTGTGCTGTCATTTTTGTTGTGGGAGGAATCTTTGTTTATATGCAATTTTGGGAGTTGGGCTGGCAGTTGGGAGGCAGGTGTGAAAACAGGAAACAATAGCCCTTATCCCCAGGAAAGAAAGCCTGGAAACTTGGGTTTGTGGTGCAGTGTGTTTGCCAAGCTGGGGCGTCCATGAATAGCGAGTGCTTTCTGTGCTGTCATCTTTGATGTGGGAGGAATCTTTGTTTATATGCAATTTTGGGAGTTGGGCTGGCAGTTGGGAGGCAGGTGTGAAAACAGGAAATGACAGCGCTTATCCCCAGGAAAGAAAGCCTGGAAGCTTTGGCTTTGTGGTGCTTTTGGTTTGTCAGCCTGGAGACTCCATGGGGAGCAGGAGCTTTCTCTGCCTACATCTTCCCTGTGGGAGGAATCTTCCTTCGTATGCAATTTTGGGAGTTGGGCTGGCAGTTGGGAGGCAGGTGTGAAAACAGGAAATGACAGCGCTTATCGACAGGAAAGAAAACCTGGAAGCTTTAGCTTTGTGGTGCTTTTGGTTTGTCAGCCTGGAGACTCCATGGGGAGCAAGAGCCTTCTGTGCTGGAATCTTTGTTGTGGGAGGAATCTTTGTTTAGAAGCAATTTTCAGAGTCGGTCTGGCAGTTGGGAGGCAGGTGTGAAAACAGGAAACAATAGCCCTTATCCCCAGGAAAGAAAGCCTGGAAACTTGGGTTTGTGGTGCAGTGTGTTTGCCAAGCTGGGGCGTCCATGAATAGCGAGTGCTTTCTGTGCTGTCATCTTTGTTGTGGGAGGAATCCTTGTTTATGTGCAATTTTGGGAGTCGGTCTGGCAGTTGGGAGGCAGGTGTGAAAACAGGATATGACAGCGCTTATCGGCAGGAAAGAAAGCCTGGAAGCTTTGGCTTTGTGGTGCTTTTGGTTTGTCAGCCTGGAGACTCCATGGGGAGCAGGAGCTTTCTCTGCCTACATCTTCGCTGTGGGAGGAATCTTCCTTCGTATGCAATTTTGGGAGTTGGGCTGGCAGTTGGGAGGCTGGTGTGAAAACAGGAAATGACAGCGCTTATCGGCAGGAAAGAAAGCCTGAAAGCTTTGGCTTTGCGGTGCTTTTGGTTTGACAGCCCGGAGACTCCATGCGGGGCACGATCTTTCTGTGCTGGAATCTTTGTTGTGGGAGGAATCTTTGTTTCTATGCAATTTTGGGAGTTGGGCTGGCAGTTGGGAGGCAGGTGTGAAAACAGGAAACAATAGCCCTTATCCCCAGGGAAGAAAACCTGGAAACTTGGGTTTGTGGTGCAGTGTGTTTGCCAAGCTGGGGCGTCCATGAATAGCGAGTGCTTTCTGTGCTGTCATCTTTGTTGTGGGAGGAATCCTTGTTTATGTGCAATTTTGGGAGTCGGTCTGGCAGTTGGGAGGCAGGTGTGAAAACAGGAAATGACAGCGCTTATCCCCAGGAAAGAAAGCCTGGAAGCTTTGGCTTTGTGGTGCTTTTGGTTTGTCAGCCTGGAGACTCCATGGGGAGTAGGAGCTTTCTCTGCCTACATCTTCGCTGTGGGAGGAATCTTCCTTCGTATGCAATTTTGGGAGTTGGGCTGGCAGTTGGGAGGCAGGTGTGAAAACAGGAAATGACAGCGCTTATCGGCAGGAAAGAAAGCCTGAAAGCTTTGGCTTTGTGGTGCTTTTGGTTTGAGAGCCCGGAGACTCCATGCGGAGCACGACCTTTCTGTGCTGGAATCTTTGTTGTGGGAGGAATCTTTGTTTCTATGCAATTTTGGGAGTTGGGCTGGCAGTTGGGAGGCAGGTGTGAAAACATGAAACAATAGCCCTTATCGCCAGGAAAGAAAGCCTGGAAACTTGGGTTTGTGGTGCAGTGTGTTTGCCAAGCTGGGGCGTCCATGAATAGCGAGTGCTTTCTGTGCTGTCATCTTTGTTGTGGGAGGAATCCTTGTTTATATGCAATTTTGGGAGTCGGTCTGGCAGTTGGGAGGCAGGTGTGAAAACAGGAAATGACAGCGCTTATCGGCAGGAAAGAAAGCCTGGAAGCTTTGGCTTTGTGGTGCTTTTGGTTTGTCAGCCTGGAGACTCCATGCGGAGCAAGATCTTTCTTTGCTGTCATCTTTGTTGTGGGAGGAATCTTTGTTTATAAGCAATTTTCAGAGTCGGTCTGGCAGTTGGGAGGCAGGTGTGAAAACAGGAAACAATAGCCCTTATCGCCAGGAAAGAAAGCCTGGAAGCTTTGGCTTTGTGGTGCTTTTGGTTTGTCAGCCTGGAGACTCCATGGGGAGCAGGAGCTTTCTCTGCCTACATCTCCGCTGTGGGAGGAATCTTCCTTCGTATGCAATTTTGGGAGTTGGGCTGGCAGTTGGGAGGCAGGTGTGAAAACAGGAAATGACAACGCATATCGGCAGGAAAGAAAGCCTGGAAGCTTTAGCTTTGTGGTGCTTTTGGTTTGTCAGCCTGGAGACTCCATGGGGAGCAAGAGCCTTCTATGCTGGAATCTTTGTTGTGGGAGGAATCTTTGTTTAGAAGCAATTTTCAGAGTCGGTCCGGCAGTTGGGAGGCAGGTGTGAAAACAGGAAACTATAGCTCTTATCCCCAGGAAAGTGCTTTCTGCGCTGTCATTTTTGCAGTGTGTTTGCCAAGCAACTGCCAGACCGACTCCCAAAATTGCATATAAACAAAGATTCCTCCCACAACAAAAATGACAGCACAGAAAGCACTCGCTATTCATGGACGCCCCAGCTTGGCAAACACAAAAGCACCACAAAGCCAAGTTTCCAGGCTTTCTTTCCTGGGGATAAGGGCTATTGTTTCCTGTTTTCACACCTGCCTCCCAACTGCCAGACCGACTCTGAAAATTGCTTATAAACAAAGATTCCTCCCACAACAAAGATGACAACACAGAAAGATCTTGCTCCGCATGGAGTCTACAGGCTGACAAACCAAAAGCACCACAAAGCCAAAGCTTCCAGGCTTTCTTTCCTGCCGATAAGCGCTGTCATTTCTTGTTTTCACACCTGCCTCCCAACTGCCAGCTCAACTCCCAAAATTGCATAAAAACAAAGATTCCTCCCACATCAAAGATGACAGCACAGAAAGCACTCGCTATTCATGGACGCCCCAGCTTGGCAAACACACTGCACCACAAACCCAAGTTTCCAGGCTTTCTTTCCTGGCGATAAGGGCTATTGTTTCCTGTTTTCACACCTGCCTCCCAACTGCCAGACCGACTCTGAAAATTGCTTATAGACAAAGATTCCTCCCACAACAAAGATGACAGCACAGAAATATCGTGCTCCGCATGGAGTCTCCAGGCTGACAAACCGAAAGCACCACAAAGCCAAAGCTTTCAGGCTTTCTTTCCTGCCGATAAGCGCTGTTATTTCCTGTTTTCACACCTGCCTCCCAACTGCCAGCCCAACTCCCAAAATTGCATACGAAGGAAGATTCCTCCCACAGCGAAGATGTAGGCAGAGAAAGCTCCTGCTCCCCATGGAGTCTCCAGGCTGACAAACCAAAAGCACCACAAAGCCAAAGCTTCCAGGCTTTCTTTCCTGCCGATAAGCTGTCATTTCCTGTTTTCACACCTGCCTCCCAACTGCCAGACCGACTCCCAAAATTGCATATAAACAAAGATTCCTCCCACATCAAAGATGACAGCACAGAAAGCACTCGCTATTCATGGACGCCCCAGCTTGGCAAACACATTGCACCACAAAGCCAAGTTTCCAGGCTTTCTTTCCTGGGGATAAGGGCTATTGTTTCCTGTTTTCACACCTACCTCCCAACTGCCAGACCGACTCTGAAAATTGCTTCTAAACAAAGATTCCTCCCACAACAAAGATTCCAGCACAGAAAGATCTTGCTCCGCATGGAGTCTCCAGGCTGACAAACCAAAAGCACCACAAAGCCAAAGCTTCCAGGCTTTCTTTCCTGCCGATAAGCGCTGTTATCTCCTGTTTTCACACCTGCCTCCCAACTGCCAGCCCAACTCCCAAAATTGCATACGAAGGAAGATCCCTCCCACAGCGAAGATGTAGGCAGAGAAAGCTCCTGCTCCCCTTGGAGTCTCCAGGCTGACAAACCAAAAGCACCACAAAGCCAAAGCTTCCAGGCTTTCTTTCCTGGGGATAATGGCTATTGTTTCCTGTTTTCACACCTGCCTCCCAGTTGTTAGCCGGACAACCAAAATTGCATATAAACAAAGATTCCTCCCACAACAAAGATGACAGCACAGAATGCACTTGCTATTCATGAACGCCCCAGCTTGGCAAACACATTGCACCACAAACCCAAGTTTCCAGGTTTTCTGTCCTGGGGATAATGGTTATTGTTTCCTGTTTTCACACCTGCCTACAACTGCCAGCCCAACTCCTAAAACTGCTTCTAAACAAAGATCCCTCCCACAACAAAGATGACAGCACAGAATGCACTTGCTATTCATGAACGCCCCAGCTTGGCAAACACATTGCACCACAAACCCAAGTTTCCAGGCTTTCTTTCCTGGGGATAAGGGTTATTGTTTCCTGTTTTCACACCTGCCTCCCAACTGCCAGACCGACTCTGAAAATTGCATATAAACAAAGATTCCTCCCACAACAAAGATTCCAGCACAGAAAGCTCCTGCTCCCCATGGAGTCTCCAGGCTGACAAACCAAAAGCACCACAAAGCCAAAGCTTCCAGGCTTTCTTTCCTGAGGATAAGAGCTATTGTTTCCTGTTTTCACACCTGCCTCCTAACTGCCAGCCCAACTCCCAAAATTGCAAACGAAGGAAGATTCCTCCCACTGCGAAGATGTAGGCAGAGAAAGCTCCTGCTCCCCATGGAGTCTCCAGGCTGACAAACCAGAAGCACCACAAAGCCAAAGCTTCCAGGCTTTCTTTCCTGCCGATAAGCTGTCATATCCTGTTTTCACACCTGCCTCCCAACTGCCAGACCGACTCCCAAAATTGCATATAAACAAAGATTCCTCCCACATCAAAGATGACAGCACAGAATGCACTCGCTATTCATGGACGCCCCAGCTTGGCAAACACACTGCACCACAAACCCAAGTTTCCAGGCTTTCTTTCCTGGCGATAAGGGCTATTGTTTCCTGTTTTCACACCTGCCTCCCAACTGCCAGACCGACTCTGAAAATTACTTATAAACAAAGATTCCTCCCACAACAAAGATGACAGCACAGAAAGATCTTGCTCCGCATGGAGTCTCCAGGCTGACAAACCAAAAGCACCACAAAGCCAAAGCTTCCAGGCTTTCTTTCCTGCCGATAAGCGCTGTCATTTCCTGTTTTCACACCTGCCTCCCAACTGCCAGCCCAACTCCCAAAATTGAATAAAAACAAAGATTCCTCCCACATCAAAGATGACAGCACAGAATGCACTCGCTGTTCATGGACGCCCCAGCTTGGCAAACACACTGCACCACAAACCCAAGTTTCCAGGCTTTCTTTCCTGGGGATAAGGGCTGTTGTTTCCTGTTTTCACACCTGCCTCCCAACTGCCAGACCGACTCTGAAAATTGCTTCTAAACAAAGATTCCACCCACAACAAAGATTCCAGCACAGAAAGATCGTGCTCCGCATGGAGTCTCCAGGCTGACAAACCAAAAGCACCACAAAGCCAAACCTTCCAGGCTTTCTTTCCTGCCGATAAGCGCTGTCATTTCCTGTTTTCACACCTGCCTCCCAACTGCCAGCCCAACTCCCAAAATTGCATACGAAGGAAGATTCCTCCCACAGCGAAGATGTAGGCAGAGAAAGCTCCTGCTCCCCATGGAGTCTCCAGGCTGACAAACCAAAAGCACCACAAAGCCAAATCTTCCAGGCTTTCTTTCCTGGGGATAAGGGCTATTGTTTCCTGTTTTCACACCTGCCTCCCAACTGCCAGCCCAACTCCCAAAATTGCATACGAAGGAAGATTCCTCCCACAACAAAGATGACAGGACAGAATGCAGTCGCTGTTCATGGACGCCCCAGCTTGGCAAACACCCTGCACCACAAACCCAAGTTTCCAGGCTTTCTTTCCTGCGGATAATGGCTATTGTTTCCTGTTTTCACACTTGCCTCCCAGCTGCCAGCCTGACTCCCATAATTGCATATAAACAAAGATTCCTCCCACAACAAAGATGACAGCACAGAATGCACTCGCTGTTCATGGACGCCCCAGCTTGGCAAACACACTGCACCACAAACCCAAGTTTCCAGGTTTTCTGTCCTGGGGATAATGGTTATTGTTTCCTGTTTTCACACCTGCCTCCCAACTGCCAGCCCAACTCCCAAAATTGCATATAAACAAAGATTCCTCCCACAACAAAAATGACAGCACAGAAAGCACTCGCTATTCATGGACGCCCCAGCTTGGCAAACACACTGCACCACAAACCCAAGTTTCCAATCTTATTTTCCTGGGGATAAGGGCTATTGTTTCCTGTTTTCACACCTGCCTCCCAACTGCCAGACCGACTCTGAAAATTGCTTCTAAACAAAGATTCCTCCCACAATAAAGATGACAGCACAGAAGGCTCTTGCTCCCCATGGAGTCTCCAGGCTGACAAACCAAAAGCACCACAAAGCCAAAGCTTCCAGGATTTCTTTCCTGGGGATAAGCGCTGTCATTTCCTGTTTTCACACCTGCCTCCCAACTGCCAGCCCAACTCCCAAAATTGAATTAAAACAAAAATTCCTCCCACAACAAAAATGACAGCACAGAAAGCACTCGCTATTCATGGACGCCCCAGCTTGGCAAACACACTGCACCACAAACCCAGGTTTCCAGGTTTTCTGTCCTGGGAATAGTGGCTATTGTTTCCTGTTTTCACACCTGCCTCCCAACTGCCAGGCCGACTCCCAAAATTGCTTATAAACAAGGATTCCTCCCACAACAAAGATTCCAGCACAGAAGGCTCTTGCTCCCCATGGAGTCTCCAGGCTGACAAACCAAAAGCACCACAAAGCCAAAGCTTCCAGGCTTTCTTTCCTGCCAATAAGCGCTGTCATTTCCTGTTTTCACACCTGTCTCCCAACTGCCAGCCCAACTCCAAAAATTCCATACAAAGGAAGATTCCTCCCACAGCGAAGATGTAGGCAGAGTAAGCTCCTGCTACCCATGGAGTCTCCAGGTTGACAAACCAAAAGCACCACAAAGCCAAAGCTTCCAGGCTTTCTTTTCTGTCGATAAGCACTGTCATTTCCTGTTTTCAGCCCTGCCCCCCCAACTGCCAGACCACGTCCCAAAATTGCATATAAACATAGATTCCTCCCACAACAAAGATGACAGCACAGAAAGCACTCGCTATTCATGGACGCCCCAGCTTGGCGAACACACTGCGCCACAAACCCAAGTTTCCTGGCTTTCTTTCCTGGGGATAAGGGCTATTGTTTCCTGTTTTCACACCTGCCTCCCAACTGCCAGCCCAACTCCCAAAATTGCATACGAAGGAAGATTCCTCCCACAGCGAAGATGTAGGCAGAGAAAGCTCCTGCTCCCCATGGAGTCTCCAGGCTGACAAACAAAAAGCACCACAAAGCCAAAGCTTCCAGGCTTTCTTTCCTGCTGATAAGCGCTGTCATTTCCTGTTTTCACACCTGCCTCCCAACTGCCAGCCCAACTCCCAAAATTGCACATAAACAAAGATTCCTCCCACAACAAAGATGACAGCACAGAAAGCACTCGCTATTCATGGACGCCCCAGCTTGGCAAACACACTGCACAACAAACCCAAGTTTCCAGGTTTCCTGTCCTGGGGATAGTGGCTATTGTTTCCTGTTTTCACACCTGCCTACAACTGCCAGCCCAACTCCCAAAATTGCATATAAACAAAGATTCCTCCCACAACAAAAATGACAGCACAGAAAGCACTCGCTATTCATGGACGCCCCAGCTTGGCAAACACACTGCACCACAAACCCAAGTTTCCAGGCTTTCTTTCCTGGCGATAAGGGCTCTTGTTTCCTGTTTTCACACCTGCCTCCCAACTGCCAGACCGACTCTGAAAATTGCTTATAAGCAAGGATTCCTCCCACAACAAAGATTCCAGCACAGAAGGCTCTTGCTCCCCATGGAGTCTCCAGGCTCACAAACCTGTGATGATGAGGCTTGCATCATTATGACATATCCGAATTTTAGGAGGTCAGTGCCATGATGAGGACTGCACCATTATGACATGTCTGGGCTTTATGAGGTCAGTGCCATGATGAGGCCTGCACCATTATGACATGTCTGGGCTTTATGAGGTCAGTTCCATGATGAGACCTGCACCATAATTACATGTCTGGGCTCTTAGAGGTCAGTGTGCCATGATGAGGCCTGCACCATTATGACGTGTCTGGTCTTTATGAGGTCAGTGGTATGATGAGGCTTGAACCATTATGAGGTGTCTGGGCTTTAGGAGGTCACTGTGACGATGAGGCCTGCACCATTATGACATACCTGGACTTTATGAGGTCAGTGTGATGATGAGGCCTGCACAATTATGACATGTCTGGGCTTTAAGAGGTCACTGTGATGATGAGGCATGCACCATTATTACATGTCTGGTCTTTATGAGGTCTGTGTGATGATTAGACCTGCACCATTATGAGGTGTCTAGGCTTTATGAGCTCACTGTG
The DNA here is from genome assembly GCF_036250125.1 of Pseudopipra pipra. Lineage (NCBI taxonomy): Eukaryota > Metazoa > Chordata > Aves > Passeriformes > Pipridae > Pseudopipra > Pseudopipra pipra. Next base: position 117,292 of record NW_026991229.1, read on the forward strand.
ATGATGAGACCTGCACCATTATGACATTTCTGGGCTCTTTGAGGCTTGTGCCATGATGAGGCCTGCACCATTATGACATGTCTGGGCTTTTTGAGGTTTTATTCGTGGAGCAAGACTGCCATCTAGCGTCCATTTCTTCGGGGGGGGGCAGTCATGTTCGGAGAGTGGTCTTCTCGCTAATCAGGCCTCGTAGCGTCTCTGCTTGATCTATCCGACCTCGAACTCCTAAATTAAATGTTCCAGGAGAGGCTGACCCGGGGAGCTGAGCCGGGAGGGATGTTCTGCGTCTCGTGCCCCTCGAGCATTCTCAAAAGCGCTTGCCGTGGAGGACAATTCAGGAGTCCCCCCGGGCCAGCAAAAGAGAGATGAGAAGGAAGAGATGATGGCCACGAAAAAAGCTCATGGTCTGTCAATCTTGAACTCCTCGAGACCAATCCTCAGCCCTCCCACCTAGCCCGGCCCCGCCGCCTCCGCGGCGCAGAGCTCCGAACGCCACCCAGCTGCCGCCGCTCTCGCCGGCCCTCCGGATCCAGCCCGCACCGACGAGAGCCCGAGAGGCGTCGGCGCCCCGGTACAGTACCCGGGCTTAGTTGGATGAGGAGGACCTTGGACGGAGACGAGAACAGTGGACGGAGACGAAGACAGAGGAGGGAGAGGAGGTGGAGAGGAGGCGGCCCGGCCGGAGCAGAGACGGGGCTATCGGAGGCAGCGAGAAGCCGGGCGGCGGATGGGCGCTTTCGGCACCAGCGGAGAGCGGGACGGGCGGCGCTGGCCGCGGTTCTGCTCGGTGCGCAAGGCTGGCGCCCGGCGACCGGGGGGCCGCGGCTGGAGTTGCCGTGCAGGTCCCTCTCCTGGCCTGTCCCGGGGATCATCCCTACTGGTAACAGGAGCACTTCTGCTGGTGATAAAGACCACCTGGTCTTTTGTCAGGGGATGTGGCATGAGTGCTACGGAGAGGCCTTGCATGGGAGAAGCACCTTCCCCAGAGAAAGCTCGGACGTGGCATGGCATCTCCCACCTTCTTTGGACTTTCTGGCGATGTGGCCTCTGTGAGGAGAGCTCTTCTGTGTCCCTCCTCCTGCTCCTCTTACTCAGAGGACCAGGGAACAGCCTGTCACATCTGAACTGGATGTGCTGGAACCAGCATATCTGCAGCAGGTTGACGGGCACTCTGAGGCACAGTCCAAAGGTTCATTCCCTTTCCCATTGCTCTCAACTCAGGAAAAGGACATGAAGGACCACCAGGGAAGGGCGTGGTCCATTCCCATGTGCACTGGCTTCTCATCCAGCCCACAGAAGTTCTTTAGCCTTCCCTGGAGAGACACGGATGGACTAGGGCGGGTGACTCTCTTTGCATTGAAGAGACAAGTCTTGAGCACACACCTGGTGGTGGTGTGGGGAGATGACCCTGAGCAAGTACAATTGCCATCAGCCTCATGGGGGAGCCTTGAAGTTCTGTGGGACAAAGAGTGTCTGGTGTCACTTTGAATTTACGGTACTAAACCCTGGCAAAGCCCCTGAATGCAGCTCTGGGATGTGCTTCTGTGGACAGAGCTCCCTGTGCCCATCCCTCAGGCCGTGGGGCTTCTCAGATAGTGGCAGAGCAAGTGGCACCTCACAAGGGTTGAGATGTATCCAGGCTCCGGGCGTGGCAGCAGGAGCCCCAGGAGATACTGCCCCTGCTGCCATGAACTGTCTGTCTGGGTGTGTGCAAGGGAAGGACTCGTGTGTCTGAAAACCCTTGTGTGAGCGAGCAGTGAGCCCCCGCCAGGGCACCACTGACTCTTGGCCAGCTGGCCATCCACCACGATCCCAGAGGCCATTTTCCAGCACTGCTATGCAACATGTCATTCCCAGTCTGTCCGTACAACCGAGGTTGCCCCATCCCAGGGAGAGAATCTGGCACTTCCCCTCGTTGAACTTCCTCTGGTGGATGATTGCGCAAACCTCTAATTTGAGGTCTCTCTGTACTGCTTCCCTCTTCCATGAGGCCCTAGAGTGTCCCAATGGCCCTTTGATTCCAGGGGAATCTGCAGTGTTCAGTGGTCCAGGTGTTACGTGAAGCCCCCTCTTGTCACAATGGCACTAAAATGAGAGAGGATCTCTTTTCTAAACGACTTAGTACATCAGAAGCTTTATCTTAGATAAAAATGATATCCTAATTCTTTTAAGACTTCAGTTATTTTTAGGAGAGAGAATGTAGATAACACATGGAAACGAATAGAGAGTATATCGTATGCCCATCTTCAAGAAATCAGCTTACGTGCCTCTGAAATGTTCTTCAATAAGAGATTGTTCTGTTAAGAAGAAAGTCAATTAAATATTGTTTAAGCAAATGGGAAGTTCTAAGACATATGTCTTAGCTGGTCCTAGAACATTTAATTTAGGAGTTCGAGGTCGGATAGATCAAGCAGAGAGGCTACGAGGCCTGATTAGCGAGAAGACCACTCTCCGAACATGACTGCCCCCCCCCGAAGAAATGGACGCTAGATGGCAGTCTTGCTCCACGAATAAAACCCAAGATGCTATATGACCTCAAAATCATAACCTAATTCTCCACTGCTGGGGAAGGGGGAAGGGGTCTCTCAAGCGTCACTGTATTTATATTCCGAAATTTATACTAGATGTTTGATCCATGCATGGCAGAGTACCCCATGTATTCCCAGCTGACATATTAAAGAAATGTTCGATACAATGGTTTCTGGTCATTGGATTGAATTCTTTTTTTTCCCCCTGTGATTCCATGAAATTCCAAAGATATCTTTTAGGGTTTGTTTAATACCGAGAAGTCCCACCTCTGAGCGCCCCTCAACCTGCTGCAAATGTGCTGCTTCCACCACATGCAGTTCAGATGTGACAGGCTGTTCCCTGGTCCTCTGAGCAAGAGGAGCAGGAGGAGGGGGGACACAGAAGAGATCTCCTCACGGAGGTTGCATCTCCAGGAAGTTCAAAGCAGGTGGGAGATGCCATGCCACATCCGAGCTTTCTCTGGGGATGCTGCTTCTCCCATGCACTGCCTCGCCGTAGCACTCGTACCACAGCCCCTGACAAAAGCCCAGGTGGTCTTTGTGGCTAGCAGAATTGCTCCTGCTGCCAGCAGGGATGCTCCCCGAGACAGACGAGGAGAGGCTGACCCGGGGAGCTGAGCCGGGAGGGATGTTCTGCGTCTCGTGCCCCTCGAGCATTCTCAAAAGCGCTTGCCGTGGAGGACAATTCAGGAGTCCCCCCGGGCCAGCAAAAGAGAGATGAGAAGGAAGAGATGATGGCCACGAAAAAAGCTCATGGTCTGTCAATCTTGAACTCCTCGAGACCAATCCTCAGCCCTCCCACCTAGCCCGGCCCCGCCGCCTCCGCGGCGCAGAGCTCCGAACGCCGCCCCGCTGCCGCCGCTCTCGCCGGCCTTCCGGATCCAGCCCGCACGGACGAGAGCCCGAGAGGCGTCGGCGCCCCGGTACAGTACCCGGGCTTAGTTGGATGAGGAGGACCGTGGACGGAGACGAGAACAGTGGACGGAGACGAAGACAGAGGAGGGAGAGGAAGCGGAGAGGCAGCGGAGAGGAGGCGGCCCGGCCGGAGCAGAGACGGGGCTATCGGAGGCAGCGAGAAGCCGGGCGGCGGATGGGCGCTTTCGGCGCCAGCGGAGAGCGGGACGGGCGGCGCTGGCCGCGGTTCTGCTCCGTGCGCAAGGCTGGCGCCCGGTGACCGGGGGGCCGCGGCTGGAGTTGCCGTGCAGGTCCCTCCAGGGAGGGAGGCTGCCGTCCTGCCTGGCAGGTTCTTCACAGAGCTCCGTCTCCCAACTAGCCTCCCGTCCGTCCCTCCCTCTGCTCCATAAAGTATTCCCTCGGAACACTCACCGGTCTTTTCTTTGTCGAGCCGTTCCCGTTTCCTTGCTTTACTCTCGGTCCTTCAGAGACCTCCTGCAGTCCGTCCTTCCCCTTTTCTACTTTCCTTTCTCTCTTGCTTAGCTCAGTCGCGCAGCTTCCCATTCTTCAGTGACTCCAAAAATCCACTTCTCTTTCCCGCACTCAACTCTCCAGCAAATTCTAATGGGCACTTCCACAACTGCACACCTTGACAGTCTCGTCAAATTCTTCTCCGTACGGTCCTGACTCTTTCTGTGCCCTGTCTTCTGGGAAGCAACCTCCAGTGCAAAAAGCCATTCTGACGGCTTTTTGTCTTTATCTCCCCGCCAGTGTCTGCAGGAAGAGCCCAGGGGTACTAGGACACATTGGTGGAGACAACGGAAGGCAGTGAGATCATCAGAAAGTGTTCACACGCCAACCTCCGGATCGGCGATTTTATCCCTTTCTACCGGCAGCTCCCGGGTCACAGCACGGAACTCCTCGCGCGCGCTGCTAAAGGGTGCAGAGAGCTGCGTGCGCCAGCGGGGCGGCTGTCGTTGTCGGGAGATGGACGTTGGACCTTCCTCTAACTCTCCGGACCCCCTCTTGGGGACACGGCGCTGTATTCCTTCGCCCTGGCAGACAGGGATTCATTGACACGGTCGCCTTTGGAGCTTTCAGGGGCTTTTCTTAGAAATGCACAACTCGTTTAATACTTTCTACAGGGCAGCAATGTAGCGCCCCTATGAAAAAAGGGCGTTTCACTACTACACAAAGCACGGACCGCAGGAGTTCTCTAAAGGACAGAGAGAAAAGCAAGGGAAAAGAATGGCTTCACAAAAATAAGAGTGGTGAGTGTTTCGTGGGAATGCTTTATGGAGCAGAGGGGGGGACGGACGGGAGGCTAGTTGGGAGACTGAGCTCTGTGAAGAACCTGCCAGGCAGGACGGCAGCCTCGAGCGACCTGCACGGCCACCTCATTCGCGGCCACCACGGTGCCCGGGCGCCAGCCTTGCGCACCGAGCAGAACCGCGGCCAGCTCCGCCAGCCCCGCTCCCCAAAGAGCCGCATCCAGCGATCCGCCGCCCGGCCTCCCGCTGCCCCCAACAGCCCCGTCTCTCTGCTCCGGCCGGTCCACCTCCTCCCCGCCTCCTCTCCCTCCTCTGCTTTCTTCTCCCTCCCCTGCCCTCCTCAACCAGTTCCGCCTCGGCACTCTGCCCCTCAACCTGCTGCAGATGTGCTGCTTCCACCACATCCAGTTCAGGTGTGACAGGCTCTTCTCTTGTCCTCTGAGCAAGAGGAGCAGCAGGAGGGACACACAAGAGCTCTCCTCACAGAGGCTGCATCGCCAGGAAGTCCAAAGAAGTTCGGAGATTCTGTGCCACGTCCGAGCTTTCTCTGGGGATGCTGCTTCTCCCATGCACTGCCTGGCCGTAGCACTCGGACCACAGCCCCTGACAAAAGCCCAGGTGGTCTTTGTGGCTAGCAGAATTGCTCCTGCTGCCAGCAGGGATGCTCCTCGAGACAGACGAGGAGAGGCTGACCCGGGGAGCTGAGCCGGGAGGGATGTTCTGCGTCTCGTGCCCCTCGAGCATTCTCAAAAGCGCCTGCCGTGGAGGACAATTCAGGAGTCCCCCCGGGCCAGCAAAAGAGAGATGAGAAGGAAGAGATGATGGCCACGAAAAAATCTCATGGTCTGTCAATCTTGAACTCCTCGAGACCAATCCTCAGCCCTCCCACCTAGCCCGGCCCCGCCGCCTCCGCGGCGCAGAGCTCCGAACGCCGCCCCGCTGCCGCCGCTCTCGCCGGCCCTCCGGATCCAGCCCGCACCGACGAGAGCCCGAGAGGCGTCGGCGCCCCGGTACAGTACCCGGGCTTAGTTGGATGAGGAGGACCGTGGACGGAGACGAGAACAGTGGACGGAGACGAAGACAGAGGAGGGAGAGGAAGCGGAGAGGCAGCGGAGAGGAGGCGGCCCGGCCGGAGCAGAGACGGGGCTATCGGAGGCAGCGAGAAGCCGGGCGGCGGATGGGCGCTTTCGGCGCCAGCGGAGAGCGGGACTGGCGGCGCTGGCCGCGGTTCTGCTCGGTGCGCAAGGCTGGCGCCCGGCGACCGGGGGGCCGCGGCTGGAGTTGCCGTGCAGGTCCCTCCAGGGAGGGAGGCTGCCGTCCTGCCTGGCAGGTTCTTCACAGAGCTCCGTCTCCCAACTAGCCTCCCGTCCGTCCCTCCCTCTGCTCCATAAAGTATTCCCTCGGAACACTCACCGGTCTTTTCTTTGTCGAGCCGTTCCCGTTTCCTTGCTTTACTCTCGGTCCTTCAGAGACCTCCTGCAGTCCGTCCTTCCCCTTTTCTACTTTCCTTTCTCTCTTGCTTAGCTCAGTCGCGCAGCTTCCCATTCTTCAGTGACTCCAAAAATCCACCTCTCTTTCCCGCACTCAACTCTCCAGCAAATTCTAATGGGCACTTCCACAACTGCACACCTTGACAGTCTCGTCAAATTCTTCTCCGTACGGTCCTGACTCTTTCTGTGCCCTGTCTTCTGGGAAGCAACATCCAGTGCAAAAAGCCATTCTGACGGCTTTTTGTCTTTATCTCCCCGCCAGTGTCTGCAGGAAGAGCCCAGGGGTACTAGGACACATTGGTGGAGACAACGGAAGGCAGTGAGATCATCAGAAAGTGTTCACACGCCAACCTCCGGATCGGCGATTTTATCCCTTTCTACCGGCAGCTCCCGGGTCACAGCACGGAACTCCTCGCGCGCGCTGCTAAAGGGTGCAGAGAGCTGCGTGCGCCAGCGGGGCGGCTGTCGTTGTCGGGAGATGGACGTTGGACCTTCCTCTAACTCTCCGGACCCCCTCTTGGGGACACGGCGCTGTATTCCTTCGCCCTGGCAGACAGGGATTCATTGACACGGTCGCCTTTGGAGCTTTCAGGGGCTTTTCTTAGAAATGCACAACTCGTTTAATACTTTCTACAGGGCAGCAATGTAGCGCCCCTATGAAAAAAGGGCGTTTCACTACTACACAAAGCACGGACCGCAGGAGTTCTCTAAAGGACAGAGAGAAAAGCAAGGGAAAAGAATGGCTTCACAAAAATAAGAGTGGTGAGTGTTTCTTGGGAATGCTTTATGGAGCAGAGGGGGGGACGGACGGGAGGCTAGTTGGGAGACTGAGCTCTGTGAAGAACCTGCCAGGCAGGACGGCAGCCTCGAGCGACCTGCACGGCCACCTCATTCGCGGCCACCACGGTCCCCGGGCGCCAGCCTTGCGCACCGAGCAGAACCGCGGCCAGCGCCGCCAGCCCCGCTCCCCAAAGAGCCGCATCCAGCGATCCGCCGCCCGGCCTCCCGCTGCCCCCAACAGCCCCGTCTCTCTGCTCCGGCCGGTCCGCCTCCTCCCCGCCTCCTCTCCCTCCTCTGCTTTCTTCTCCCTCCCCTGCCCTCCTCAACCAGTTCCGCCTCGGCACTCTGCCCCTCAACCTGCTGCAGATGTGCTGCTTCCACCACATCCAGTTCAGGTGTGACAGGCTCTTCTCTTGTCCTCTGAGCAAGAGGAGCAGCAGGAGGGACACACAAGAGCTCTCCTCACAGAGGCTGCATCGCCAGGAAGTCCAAAGAAGTTCGGAGATTCTGTGCCACGTCCGAGCTTTCTCTGGGGATGCTGCTTCTCCCATGCACTGCCTCGCCGTAGCACCCGTACCACAGCCCCTGACAAAAGCCCAGGTGGTCTTTGTGGCTAGCAGAATTGCTCCTGCTGCCAGCAGGGATGCTCCCCGAGACAGACGAGGAGAGGCTGACCCGGGGAGCTGAGCCGGGAGGGATGTTCTGCGTCTCGTGCCCCTCGAGCATTCTCAAAAGCGCCTGCCGTGGAGGACAATTCAGGAGTCCCCCCGGGCCAGCAAAAGAGAGATGAGAAGGAAGAGATGATGGCCACGAAAAAAGCTCATGGTCTGTCAATCTTGAACTCCTCGAGACCAATCCTCAGCCCTCCCACCTAGCCCGGCCCCGCCGCCTCCGCGGCGCAGAGCTCCGAACGCCGCCCCGCTGCCGCCGCTCTCGCCGGCCCTCCGGATCCAGCCCGCACCGACGAGAGCCCGAGAGGCGTCGGCGCCCCGGTACAGTACCCGGGCTTATTTGGATGAGAAGGACCATGGACGGAGACGAGAACAGTGGACGGAGACGAAAACAGAGGAGGGAGAGGAAGCGGAGAGGCAGCGGAGAGGAGGCGGCCCGGCCGGAACAGAGACGGGGCTATCGGAGGCAGCGAGAAGCCGGGCGGCGGATGGGCGCTTTCGGCGCCAGCGGAGAGCGGGACGGGCGGCGCTGGCCGCGGTTCTGCTCCGTGCGCAAGGCTGGCGCCCGGCGACCGGGGGGCCGCGGCTGGAGTTGCCGTGCAGGTCCCTCCAGGGAGGGAGGTTGCCGTCCTGCCTGGCAGGTTCTTCACAGAGCTCCGTCTCCCAACTAGCCTCCCGTCCGTCCCTCCCTCTGCTCCATAAAGTATTCCCTCGGAACACTCACCGGTCTTTTCTTTGTCCAGCCGTTCCCGTTTCCTTGCTTTACTCTCGGTCCTTCAGAGACCTCCTGCAGTCCGTCCTTCCCCTTTTCTACTTTCCTTTCTCTCTTGCTTAGCTGAGTCGCGCAGCTTCCCATTCTTCAGTGACTCCAAAAATCCACTTCTCTTTCCCGCACTCAACTCTCCAGCAAATTATTCTAATGGGCACTTCCACAACTGCACACCTTGACAGTCTCGTCAAATTCTTCTCCGTACGGTCCTGACTCTTTCTGTGCCCTGTCTTCTGGGAAGCAACCTCCAGTGCAAAAAGCCATTCTGACGGCTTTTTGTCTTTATCTCCCCGCCAGTGTCTGCAGGCAGAACCCAGGGCTACTAGGACACATTGGTGGAGACAACGGAAGGCAGTGAGATCATCAGAAAGTGTTCACCACGCCAACCTCCGGATCAGCGATTTTATCCCTTTCTACCGGCAGCTCCCGGGTCACAGCACGGAACTCCTCGCGCGCGCTGCTAAAGGGTGCAGAGAGCTGCGTGCGCCAGCGGGGCGGCTGTCGTTGTCGGGAGATGGACGTTGGACCTTCCTCTAACTCTCCGGACCCCCTCTTGGGGACACGGCGCTGTATTCCTTCGCCCTGGCAGACAGGGATTCATTGACACGGTCGCCTTTGGAGCTTTCAGGGGATTTTCTTAGAAATGCACAACTCGTTTAATACTTTCTACAGGGCAGCAATGTAGCGCCCCTATGAAAAAAGGGCGTTTCACTACTACACAAAGCACGGACCGCAGGAGTTCTCTAAAGGACAGAGAGAAAAGCAAGGGAAAAGAATGGCTTCACAAAAATAAGAGTGGTGAGTGTTTCGTGGGAATGCTTTATGGAGCAGAGGGGGGGACGGACGGGAGGCTAGTTGGGAGACTGAGCTCTGTGAAGAACCTGCCAGGCAGGACGGCAGCCTCGAGGGACCTGCACGGCCACCTCATTCGCGGCCACCACGGTCCCCGGGCGCCAGCCTTGCGCACCGAGCAGAACCGCGGCCAGCGCCGCCAGCCCCGCTCCCCAAAGAGCCGCATCCAGCGATCCGCCGCCCGGCCTCCCGCTGCCCCCAACAGCCCCGTCTCTCTGCTCCGGCCGGTCCGCCTCCTCCCCGCCTCCTCTCCCTCCTCTGCTTTCTTCTCCCTCCCCTGCCCTCCTCAACCAGTTCCGCCTCGGCACTCTGCCCCTCAACCTGCTGCAGATGTGCTGCTTCCACCACATCCAGTTCAGGTGTGACAGGCTCTTCTCTTGTCCTCTGAGCAAGAGGAGCAGCAGGAGGGACACACAAGAGCTCTCCTCACAGAGGCTGCATCGCCAGGAAGTCCAAAGAAGTTCGGAGATTCTGTGCCACGTCCGAGCTTTCTCTGGGGATGCTGCTTCTCCCATGCACTGCCTGGCCGTAGCACTCGGACCACAGCCCCTGACAAAAGCCCAGGTGGTCTTTGTGGCTAGCAGAATTGCTCCTGCTGCCAGCAGGGATGCTCCTCGAGACAGACGAGGAGAGGCTGACCCGGGGAGCTGAGCCGGGAGGGATGTTCTGCGTCTCGTGCCCCTCGAGCATTCTCAAAAGCGCCTGCCGTGGAGGACAATTCAGGAGTCCCCCCGGGCCAGCAAAAGAGAGATGAGAAGGAAGAGATGATGGCCACGAAAAAATCTCATGGTCTGTCAATCTTGAACTCCTCGAGACCAATCCTCAGCCCTCCCACCTAGCCCGGCCCCGCCGCCTCCGCGGCGCAGAGCTCCGAACGCCGCCCCGCTGCCGCCGCTCTCGCCGGCCCTCCGGATCCAGCCCGCACCGACGAGAGCCCGAGAGGCGTCGGCGCCCCGGTACAGTACCCGGGCTTAGTTGGATGAGGAGGACCGTGGACGGAGACGAGAACAGTGGACGGAGACGAAGACAGAGGAGGGAGAGGAAGCGGAGAGGCAGCGGAGAGGAGGCGGCCCGGCCGGAGCAGAGACGGGGCTATCGGAGGCAGCGAGAAGCCGGGCGGCGGATGGGCGCTTTCGGCGCCAGCGGAGAGCGGGACTGGCGGCGCTGGCCGCGGTTCTGCTCGGTGCGCAAGGCTGGCGCCCGGCGACCGGGGGGCCGCGGCTGGAGTTGCCGTGCAGGTCCCTCCAGGGAGGGAGGCTGCCGTCCTGCCTGGCAGGTTCTTCACAGAGCTCCGTCTCCCAACTAGCCTCCCGTCCGTCCCTCCCTCTGCTCCATAAAGTATTCCCTCGGAACACTCACCGGTCTTTTCTTTGTCGAGCCGTTCCCGTTTCCTTGCTTTACTCTCGGTCCTTCAGAGACCTCCTGCAGTCCGTCCTTCCCCTTTTCTACTTTCCTTTCTCTCTTGCTTAGCTCAGTCGCGCAGCTTCCCATTCTTCAGTGACTCCAAAATCCACCTCTCTTTCCCGCACTCAACTCTCCAGCAAATTCTAATGGGCACTGTCCACAACTGCACACCTTGACAGTCTCGTCAAATTCTTCTCCGTACGGTCCTGACTCTTTCTGTGCCCTGTCTTCTGGGAAGCAACATCCAGTGCAAAAAGCCATTCTGACGGCTTTTTGTCTTTATCTCCCCGCCAGTGTCTGCAGGAAGAGCCCAGGGGTACTAGGACACATTGGTGGAGACAACGGAAGGCAGTGAGATCATCAGAAAGTGTTCACACGCCAACCTCCGGATCGGCGATTTTATCCCTTTCTACCGGCAGCTCCCGGGTCACAGCACGGAACTCCTCGCGCGCGCTGCTAAAGGGTGCAGAGAGCTGCGTGCGCCAGCGGGGCGGCTGTCGTTGTCGGGAGATGGACGTTGGACCTTCCTCTAACTCTCCGGACCCCCTCTTGGGGACACGGCGCTGTATTCCTTCGCCCTGGCAGACAGGGATTCATTGACACGGTCGCCTTTGGAGCTTTCAGGGGCTTTTCTTAGAAATGCACAACTCGTTTAATACTTTCTACAGGGCAGCAATGTAGCGCCCCTATGAAAAAAGGGCGTTTCACTACTACACAAAGCACGGACCGCAGGAGTTCTCTAAAGGACAGAGAGAAAAGCAAGGGAAAAGAATGGCTTCACAAAAATAAGAGTGGTGAGTGTTTCTTGGGAATGCTTTATGGAGCAGAGGGGGGGACGGACGGGAGGCTAGTTGGGAGACTGAGCTCTGTGAAGAACCTGCCAGGCAGGACGGCAGCCTCGAGCGACCTGCACGGCCACCTCATTCGCGGCCACCACGGTCCCCGGGCGCCAGCCTTGCGCACCGAGCAGAACCGCGGCCAGCGCCGCCAGCCCCGCTCCCCAAAGAGCCGCATCCAGCGATCCGCCGCCCGGCCTCCCGCTGCCCCCAACAGCCCCGTCTCTCTGCTCCGGCCGGTCCGCCTCCTCCCCGCCTCCTCTCCCTCCTCTGCTTTCTTCTCCCTCCCCTGCCCTCCTCAACCAGTTCCGCCTCGGCACTCTGCCCCTCAACCTGCTGCAGATGTGCTGCTTCCACCACATCCAGTTCAGGTGTGACAGGCTCTTCTCTTGTCCTCTGAGCAAGAGGAGCAGCAGGAGGGACACACAAGAGCTCTCCTCACAGAGGCTGCATCGCCAGGAAGTCCAAAGAAGTTCGGAGATTCTGTGCCACGTCCGAGCTTTCTCTGGGGATGCTGCTTCTCCCATGCACTGCCTCGCCGTAGCACCCGTACCACAGCCCCTGACAAAAGCCCAGGTGGTCTTTGTGGCTAGCAGAATTGCTCCTGCTGCCAGCAGGGATGCTCCCCGAGACAGACGAGGAGAGGCTGACCCGGGGAGCTGAGCCGGGAGGGATGTTCTGCGTCTCGTGCCCCTCGAGCATTCTCAAAAGCGCCTGCCGTGGAGGACAATTCAGGAGTCCCCCCGGGCCAGCAAAAGAGAGATGAGAAGGAAGAGATGATGGCCACGAAAAAAGCTCATGGTCTGTCAATCTTGAACTCCTCGAGACCAATCCTCAGCCCTCCCACCTAGCCCGGCCCCGCCGCCTCCGCGGCGCAGAGCTCCGAACGCCGCCCCGCTGCCGCCGCTCTCGCCGGCCCTCCGGATCCAGCCCGCACCGACGAGAGCCCGAGAGGCGTCGGCGCCCCGGTACAGTACCCGGGCTTATTTGGATGAGAAGGACCATGGACGGAGACGAGAACAGTGGACGGAGACGAAAACAGAGGAGGGAGAGGAAGCGGAGAGGCAGCGGAGAGGAGGCGGCCCGGCCGGAACAGAGACGGGGCTATCGGAGGCAGCGAGAAGCCGGGCGGCGGATGGGCGCTTTCGGCGCCAGCGGAGAGCGGGACGGGCGGCGCTGGCCGCGGTTCTGCTCCGTGCGCAAGGCTGGCGCCCGGTGACCGGGGGGCCGCGGCTGGAGTTGCCGTGCAGGTCCCTCCAGGGAGGGAGGTTGCCGTCCTGCCTGGCAGGTTCTTCACAGAGCTCCGTCTCCCAACTAGCCTCCCGTCCGTCCCTCCCTCTGCTCCATAAAGTATTCCCTCGGAACACTCACCGGTCTTTTCTTTGTCCAGCCGTTCCCGTTTCCTTGCTTTACTCTCGGTCCTTCAGAGACCTCCTGCAGTCCGTCCTTCCCCTTTTCTACTTTCCTTTCTCTCTTGCTTAGCTGAGTCGCGCAGCTTCCCATTCTTCAGTGACTCCAAAAATCCACTTCTCTTTCCCGCACTCAACTCTCCAGCAAATTATTCTAATGGGCACTTCCACAACTGCACACCTTGACAGTCTCGTCAAATTCTTCTCCGTACGGTCCTGACTCTTTCTGTGCCCTGTCTTCTGGGAAGCAACCTCCAGTGCAAAAAGCCATTCTGACGGCTTTTTGTCTTTATCTCCCCGCCAGTGTCTGCAGGCAGAGCCCAGGGCTACTAGGACACATTGGTGGAGACAACGGAAGGCAGTGAGATCATCAGAAAGTGTTCACACGCCAACCTCCGGATCAGCGATTTTATCCCTTTCTACCGGCAGCTCCCGGGTCACAGCACGGAACTCCTCGCGCGCGCTGCTAAAGGGTGCAGAGAGCTGCGTGCGCCAGCGGGGCGGCTGTCGTTGTCGGGAGATGGACGTTGGACCTTCCTCTAACTCTCCGGACCCCCTCTTGGGGACACGGCGCTGTATTCCTTCGCCCTGGCAGACAGGGATTCATTGACACGGTCGCCTTTGGAGCTTTCAGGGGATTTTCTTAGAAATGCACAACTCGTTTAATACTTTCTACAGGGCAGCAATGTAGCGCCCCTATGAAAAAAGGGCGTTTCACTACTACACAAAGCACGGACCGCAGGAGTTCTCTAAAGGACAGAGAGAAAAGCAAGGGAAAAGAATGGCTTCACAAAAATAAGAGTGGTGAGTGTTTCGTGGGAATGCTTTATGGAGCAGAGGGGGGGACGGACGGGAGGCTAGTTGGGAGACTGAGCTCTGTGAAGAACCTGCCAGGCAGGACGGCAGCCTCGAGGGACCTGCACGGCCACCTCATTCGCGGCCACCACGGTCCCCGGGCGCCAGCCTTGCGCACCGAGCAGAACCGCGGCCAGCGCCGCCAGCCCCGCTCCCCAAAGAGCCGCATCCAGCGATCCGCCGCCCGGCCTCCCGCTGCCCCCAACAGCCCCGTCTCTCTGCTCCGGCCGGTCCGCCTCCTCCCCGCCTCCTCTCCCTCCTCTGCTTTCTTCTCCCTCCCCTGCCCTCCTCAACCAGTTCCGCCTCGGCACTCTGCCCCTCAACCTGCTGCAGATGTGCTGCTTCCACCACATCCAGTTCAGGTGTGACAGGCTCTTCTCTTGTCCTCTGAGCAAGAGGAGCAGCAGGAGGGACACACAAGAGCTCTCCTCACAGAGGCTGCATCGCCAGGAAGTCCAAAGAAGTTCGGAGATTCTGTGCCACGTCCGAGCTTTCTCTGGGGATGCTGCTTCTCCCATGCACTGCCTGGCCCTAGCACTCGTACCACAGCCCCTGACAAAAGCCCAGGTGGTCTTTGTGGCTAGCAGAATTGCTCCTGCTGCCAGCAGGGATGCTCCCCGAGACAGACGAGGAGAGGCTGACCCGGGGAGCTGAGCCGGGAGGGATGTTCTGCGTCTCGTGCCCCTCGAGCATTCTCAAAAGCGCCTGCCGTGGAGGACAATTCAGGAGTCCCCCCGGGCCAGCAAAAGAGAGATGAGAAGGAAGAGATGATGGCCACGAAAAAAGCTCATGGTCTGTCAATCTTGAACTCCTCGAGACCA